>NC_072388.2:78051040-78351698 GCF_028885625.2 Pongo pygmaeus
ATACATTTATATGGCTAATTGTCATTTATGATTACCTACTGTTAAATAGTTGTTTAATTTGTTGTCTTCAGTATTGAAAAGTTAAGCAGTATCCCTTAGCACTATCAATGTCAATCAAGATAACAGTTCATTTATTTCATAGATTACTTTGATTAAAATCACTATTAAAGCTATTTGAATTATATTATAATTTTCTGGTGATGTCATAATAAAGAAGTTTTTGAATGTGCCCATTTTATTTTTAACCCTTGAATGTGTATTACTGGAGAAGAAATTGAAGTAACATATTTTTACTGTTAATGGGAAAATGGTCTTCTTCAAAAAGGAAAAATCAAACTTACCTTCTAGATATAAATCAATAATTTTCATTTCTAGCATAAACTTAGTAGTTTAATGACTTGGGCTTATGGAATGATTTTTTAGACCACATCAGACCTACCCAAGGGAAAGGAAGCACAAAAAATAGGGAACGATACGGAGAATCAGATGGCGAGAAGAAATGAGGAGAGAGAGGGAAAAAGTCTGAATGCAAGACTATTGAAATAAGTGAGTAAGACACTTTTCCAGAAAAGATTCATATTGGAGTTTTCTTTTCTAGAAGCCTCTGAGTATGATGAGGAAAAAGAAGTGATTAAAATTTGAATGGTTTCCCTATGGGTGGATAAAACTACCTGTTCAGCTGGAATGATTCTGATGACCTTGCTTCTGAAGCTTATCCTTTGAGATCAGCAAAAAAGTTCATGTTCTCATCTCTCATTTGAGCTGGAGTTGATTGATGCATAATTAAGATCCCTAAGGAACAGGTGTAAGAGCTGCAGCGCTTCTAGATTCATCCATTTCTCTCTGCTTTTTAAAGACCAGTCTCATGATTCTAATACTATCAACACTTGGTGGCTCGGTATTGGGGACAGAGAGCTTCCGGGAGGATGACATGAGATAGGATGTCATCCTGCCACAGGGAATAAGTTCTTGGATGAAATTCTACAGGTCATTTAGCCCATCTCCTGTATTGCACAGGATAGGGAGCTGGGGATTCCTGAGGCAAAGTCATTTTCTCAAGGCTGTATATCTGGTTAGAGGCAGAGGTAGGAAGAAAACCCAAATCTTTCTATTTTTAGACCATTTGCCTCTCTACTAGGCCATCCCTCACTTTAACTTGGGATCTTAAGCTTCCCTTGTAATTTCTTGAGAGTAGGTTTTAATCTTCCTACTGTGTGCTCTAGAAACTATATGCTGGGGGAAAGCTGAGGGGATAGCATAGAGTAATATCCAATCTTGAATCCTTTCTCTCATTTTAAATTGTGGCGTTTTAAATTAGCATAGGTAACATGGAGATTATTACTCAGTTGACCACTTTGCACTTGATCTGATGGACATTACAGAGTCATCACAGATTCTTGAGTTATGAGGTCAGTATTTAATGAAAGGATACGTTGAAGGCTTTTCCTTAACTTTCAAGGACCTGTGGGGGTAGTTTCTACTCAATGCTTCTTTTTATTTGCTTTCCTAATAAAACTAATATTTAATTATAAAATTAAAATGAAACAAGTTTGGACTTCTGTATGAAAAGTCTTATACTTGATCTGTAACTACAAGATGTTAGATGTTCTTCATGGAGATGACAGGCAAAGGTTACTTTTACAGTTCTATGAAAGTAAAAAGCTTTTAAAACATTTGAATGGGAATTGGCAAAAGAAGTAGTTCTTAATTATATAAATTGTCTATAAGAGCTAAGGTGATTATGGTAAACACACCTGATAACAATAACTTAAGATAGCAAGACTGACCTTTACGGCAGACACACCTGAATGTTGATGGGAGTTCTGAGCTAAGGAACCCAGAAGTGGCCAACCCGAAGATCAATTCCTTGTCTATGAGGAACGTCTGATCCCCTGGCCTGTCCCTTGGAACATAGGCCATACAAGGGGTTGAGGCCCTTTGTTTTGGATTAAATGAAGGTTTCCAAGTGGACGTGGTTAGGAGGAGGGTGCTAAGTGAAACTGCGATGTAAACTGCATGCCTTTTGCAAGTGGTTGGGGTTCTCCTGTCTAGCCTGCTACCTCTGGACTCTCTCCCCTGTATGCAAGGCCCCAGTAAAACCCCAGGTCTCATTTGCTGGCTCTGGGTCTCTCCTTCAGCCTCTTGAACATGCTGCCATCCCCGCTGGAGTCAATAGGAGTTTGGCACAACAGACAAGGAAGAGCTATCACCTTGCCTGATAAAATAATATTCTAAAGGGGAAAGTACATATTTATAACAACCGGCAAGGCTTATGACTTAAATGAACAGAGCTCTGCTCTGTGGAAACACAGAACCAACAGTGCCAGGTATGAATAGGGAAAACTTCTTGGTAGTGGTGATACCTTAGTAGAGTCTTGAAGAGGGCATATTTCCTGGTACAGAAAAGGGGGAACGCTCAAGTAGAAGAGTAAAGTGGAAAATATATAACTCTCCATTTTCTCAGGAGGTCTAACTCATTACAGTTCCATTTAACCCAATCAAAACCAATGCTCCCCTTTCCCTCACATCTTTACCGCATTCTTTTAAAGAAGCATACGCACAACTCTTTGAGCAAGAAATATCAGGCAACCGCTGCCATCTTAGCTAAAAAATCTTTTATGTTTGAGAACTTACCTGGAAGAGTCCTCTGGAGAGAGAATAAGAAGATGCTTTCAGTTGCACTTGGAGAGAATGTGAGAATTAATCACCTGCTTGTTTGGGAAATAACAACTAGTTATTTCTGGTTAAAGCAACACCAGTATTCAGATGAGTTGGAGCAACGTCATAATGATTGGAAATTGCTCAAAGCTAACAATGGTACTTGAAGTAAAAGGATGAACCCCTTCAAGAACAATGCTAAGTTCTCCTTTGCTTCATGTAGGGCAATGGCGCATGATAGGCCAGGGAGAAAAGAATCACCAGATCCTTTGCCTACTTCTGCCAAATCTGTTGCAATGTTTCAGATAAATCACTTGAACTATCTGAGCTTTGAAGTGCTTCAGCTTCCACTCAATAAGAAAAATTGTTTGAACCTCTCTCATTCTGCTCACCATCTTACTCTTCTCCTTGAAGATCAGCTTAAAATAAGGTGAGTTGAAGCCCCAGGTGAAACGGGAGCCCTTTACTACCTCCTGCTAAAGGTGGTAAATGACTGTGCCCAACTTTGACCTCCTCTAGTTAGCAACATCATTCTAAACTTAGCCCAGACAAAAAAGGATGACAGCAAAGGTTTGAACACTTTTAAGGGCCTCTCCCTTTCCCCAGAGTTCTTATATATCTATGTATATGTGTATAATATGTTTGAATATTTTATTATAATTATCCTTCTTAAGAAAAACGAATTTCTTGGGTTTTTCGCTATGACTTGGGCTTAAGAAGTCTCTTAACAGTTCCTCAGATGTAGTACCTGTGGAAGGGAAGGATTAGGTTACAATATACTCAAAGTTTGTATAAAAAAGAGGGTAAACTAGTCATTTAAATGTAAACATGTAAACACTTATTTTTTTTACTGTGTTGGCTTTGATATTCTTTAATTTCTTTGTTATATCAGCCCTTTTTTTATGTCATGTTGAAAATGTGCCTTCCTGGTTCAAAGGTTGGATATTTGGAAACAAGGCAGTTTGAATCACAGCACAACTATTTAATTTTAAAAGACACTTTTTTCTAACCTATATAACTCTTAATTGTTCTGGACATGTAGGCTATTTCAGTGAAATTTAGAAAGCAAGGCCATTTCCTACAGCTAAGCCTTTTAATGATAATTATGACACCAACCCCCAAAGACATGGTTTCATGGCTAAAGGATCACTCTCAGGTTTTGTGGGATAGAGTGTTGGTAGCAGGAAGCGGCAGAGGAATTCAGCTCCTTCTTGAGCTTCTTGTGTTTTATAATCCTCCCTATTTCCCACCTGTTTTGTCTCAGAGGGGATAAGTCAATAGAGCTGCTGCTGTTCACAAAGCCATGAAGGTAAGAGATATGTACCCCTTGCTTCAAAGTCTTAGTAAACTTATAGAGAAAATATGATTTGATTGCCTAACAATATATTTATAATTTACATACCAAATAAGTGAAACGTAAGGAAAAAACTGCATTGAGCTCCCGAGAATGCTAGTTGATAGCAAATAAGGAAGGTGCTTTGGTAAGAAGGTGGTTTGCTTTGAGCTTCCATGGATGAGAAGAAATCAAGTAATCAAAGAGGAGGAAGAGGAGGAATAAAAACATAGTTGAGAACGGAACAGTCAGAGGCATGTGGGCACTATCTTTTCAGATAGGAATTTTATCTTTCTTCCTTGTTCAACAGTTATTTCATACATGAATGAGAAAGGCCAAACATAGTCATGAACGTTTGCTTTTTTACTTTCTGCCTCTTCAGTTTTTCAAGAAACGCTAAACTCGCACCTAGGAATATTTTGACAAGCTTAGAAACTTTTTCAAAAAATAACTCTTGTATATGGCAAGATGTTACTAAAATCAGATTTTTTTTTTCCATGGAGACGATGACTACAGAACTTTTCATTCACACCCTCAAACTCGTGCAGAGAGCAGCCAAGATCTTTCTTCTTCTGCACATTTTTGGCATCATTCAGTGGACTTGAAAGAAACACAGAAAATTCCATGGAGAAATATCTTAAACTCCAACTCACCTCTTGGCTTCTTTCAGGAATGCTTATTTGACCTGAATTAAGATGATGACTTTTCATCTCTCAATCTGAAGCATAAATAAAGTAGGAATTTTGCATCAGGATTGTGTTTTTTAAATAATCAGAAAACTCATATTCAAGTACTTTCTTGAAGCCTCTAAACTAACACATTTTGGATGGCTATAAAAATAGAATCACCTTTCCTTTGCTAACATGGATAGGTATTTATATATCAATTTTATAGAGGACTGACTATACTGTAACTTTGGAAACACCTTCTCTTTTTAATAATAAGAAATGTTGGCTAAGGGCTTGTCTTTCCTGGTTCTAGATTAGCTGTGATAATACTCATCCCCTTAGGCAGAAAAGCTGCTTTTAGACTTCTCATTGCTTCCCAGTTAACAAAATATAGGGATTATTAAAGTCTCTGAGTATGCATTTCTAGATGTGTATAGCATTAGATGAAAATTCCTTAGGCCTTTGGAAATTCTTCCTTTCCCTTTTAGAGAAGAGGATATTATCCTGGCTACCATACATAGCAAGTTATATGCATATAAGGTGTGTTCCCTTTTGCCATGAAATCAATCTTCCAGTTACACCCTGGGTTTGTTCTTTGTCTTTTCTCATCTTGTTCCTTTGCTTTTCACTCCTCTGATTTTACCCACCAAGTGATTATGCATCTGTTTTTCACCTTGCCCCACAGACCTCTCTTAGTTGCTTTATTCTCCCTCCCAAATGCTTCTGTCACCATGGCTTCATATCTGGCCCCACCCCTACCCCATCCTATGCACTATTCAAAATCTTCATTCCCAGCCATCCACCAACTGTCAGCAGAAGAAAGTCCAACTCTCCAGCCTCTTAAGAAAGCAGACTTTATTCCCCACACTACATAATGCATAGGAGGGGCTCAGCGATACCGAACATGCAGATCACATAATTAAGTCTGTAGCACTGCCTAGACACACATGGTATTTGAAGGAAATAAGTCCTGTCATGGATGTTGACTGAAAATTTCCCAGCATTTACAGCCTAGAATTTTTAATGGAAACATAAAGCCCAAAATTTGGAGATAAAGGAGCTACAGAAAACAGCAGATGTTCCAGAGCAGGCAACCCATGTGGCCAAGAACAAAAGGGAACTCACAAGGAGGTGTCTGTATTATGAGGGCTTGTGCCCAAATTCCTTTTCTGTGAGAAAACAGTACCATATAATTCTTTTGTCTCGGTAAAAAAAAAAGTGGTCCAAAGCAGACAGAATGGAATATGCATTCTCCCTCCTTTACCCCTAAAACATTCTGTCTTGATCAATTTCATTTTTTGTCAGGTGCCCTAGATGTTCTAAAAGCACTTAGCTTATTGCCTGGCACATAGTTATTTGAAAAACTTTGACCATGGAAAAGGCTGAAGAAAGCTAAGAGTATTCTATATAAGGCCTGGAATGTCAGCATAAGAAATTTGCATTGATCTAACAGTTAATGAGACGCTCCATACCATATTATTTTTACCTGTATGTAAAAATCAAGAGGTGTTAATATGAGTAGTATTTTATTACCAAAATAGAAGTTGCATCTGGCTCAGACTCAGCCTCTGATTCCTCAGGAGGTTTTTCCCACCTCTTTCCCTATTCCTGCTTTCCAGCTGATTTGACAGAAGGACAGAAGGATTAAGAAATCAAGTAGCTTATCTGAGAGGTTCCCCATGGGGCGCTTTGTCCCAGGTGTTCCTGCTTGGAGCTTATATAATCAGGAGCCTTCTGCATGCTGAGGGTATTACTGTAAAGGTGATTGTTTAAGTCAGTGGGTGACGGTGTCAGGATAATTATAGCCAGGAGATGTATGATCATAAAGACCTAGTTAGTACCCCAGGAGACCCCAAGACAGGGCTTCTGCCCATATTTTTGCAATCACACATTCTGAAGTAAGGTGGCACCATTTACCAAGTAGGAACAAAAGTGAATGATTAGGGAGAACTGTTTGTTCCAGTGTCCTGGGGACAAAAAAAAAAAAAAAAAAAAAAAAAAAAATTCCACGTTAATCTTTTCTAAAGTGTCTGCTTTTGTTATGCTTATATTTTTGTTGAGATTCTTTGTTCACTTGCAACTAAACCAACACATAGAATTGAATGTGATTTCTACTGATCTAGAAAAAAATAAAGTTATTATTGAAAAGGAAATCTAAAGGATGATAAATTAGCTGCGTATCTTTCTGTTCATCTATTGTTTTCTATTTTCTCTATCTTAAAGTTGTCTATAATAGACAGTTCTACATCAAACTTGAGATGAAATTAAAGTTGTGAAAGATTTATGATGTGTGTTCCAGTTGTGGCCACCAGTTCTAATATGCAGGGAACACATTTGAAATGGGATCACAGTTGAATATTAGGATACAGGACTATTATTTTCAGCAGAACTAAAGAGAAGATCAGAGACCTCTCTATTTTTTCCTCTCCCTGCCTCTTCTTTTGTAATCACATGATTAATACATGCTATTGAAAAAGGTTTCAAAATGTAATGAAGAATATCAAGAAAAACATAGAAGTCCTCTCTGCAACCCTAGTCTCCTCTCAAGTGGGAACCACTGTTAACATTTCAATGTGCAGATGTCAAAAACCATTTGCTCTGACTTTACAAACAGGAACGTGCATGCACACACACACACACCCTTGCCCTAAAAGTTTTAGTTTTCATAAATGGTGTATACAGTCAACATATGTCCTGGATATCTCTCCCTGTCTGTACTTGTAGAAATATGTAAGTTCCATTTAAATTCAAAGTCAAATACAATTTGAAGTTTTGCTGAAGCTTCTTTCTCAATACATGCTTCTAGATTGTAGTGAATAAGTGACTGAAATTAGCCAGCCAATTTCTACCACAACATGATAGCTTGGTTTTATGGCTAAATGAGCCCCAGGAAGGAGTGTGAGAAACTCCCACCTTGTTCCATTGTTCATGAAGGACTTGCATGGTGAGAGACCCTTAGGTCTCCTTTCATCCCAGTTTTATAGTAAAAAGATCAAAGATCTTCCCCAAAGTCTCTGCCCAACTGGGTCCCCACCCTGTTACCTTCTGAGGAGTCTAACCCTGAGTACTGCTGGGCTTTGCAGATCCTAGAGTTGCGGGTTATGAGTGTGTCCAGAGAACCAGAGTATGTCATCTGGATTCACTCACTCATTCACACATTCATTTATTCATACTCAACAAATATTTATACCGTTATTCATAGGGCAGACAGTGGACATTAAAAATGTGAAACCATCACATACAGTCCATTCATTGCCAAAGGATACTACAGATCAAGGAAACAGGCAACTTCAAGAAAGTATGATTAGTACATTGACCAGCCAAATGTAGAAGCTTCCATGTCAGACTTGACAGGGTGAGGGAAAGCTTCCTGGACAAGAAGACAACTAATTGGAATATGGAAGGATGCTTAGAATCTAGCCAGGTGTGGGGACTTGAAGGGTAAAGCAAGTGCTACCCAGAAAATGTAAGTAAGGCAGATCTCTTTGGCCTGAAGTCCTCATCAAGGAGTTTAAGCTTTATTCTGAGAGTCATGGGAAACAACTGAGAAATTTTAAGAAGCAAAGGGAACTGATCTGTAATATTTATACAATGGAGAACAGTATGGAAAAGGAAAAAGACACCATTAGGATGCCGCTGCGGATGCTGGGGTGAGTGATGATGATGGCTTTAACTAGGGGAATGGCCCTGGGACCAAAGAAGTGTGCATGTTTTCAAAAGTCATTTCTTCCATTCTGTGAGCAAGCCTACTAAACTGCCTAAGCACCCCAGTTAAGTGTGGCAACTTTGAGAAACAGCATAAACCATGGGTGACATTGCAAAACTGAAAGCACTTGGTGCAGAGGTTAGATAAATATCTGTTTCTGGGGGGATATACATGTGTGCATTCATTGTTTTGTTTTCAAGAGACAATTGTGCCTGAGGCTGGAGCTTGCTCACCCTATCTTTTGGACTCAGAGTATGGGGCCTGGTCTATTTTCTACATGACTGGGCTTTAGTTCAGAACTGACGAGTCATATATCATTCTGATTGATTTTTTTTTCTTTTTTCTTTTTTTCCCCCTCTCAAATAAAGGGGTTGCAGGGGTGAAATAGAGATTGCTATGAAACATCAGGGCAACTCAACCCAAATATGCATTTATCAGGAGCCCCCTAAGTCGAGCTCTCCTGTCCTCGCTTGGTTTGTCCACTCAGAGCTGAGATAAAGAAATAAAAGGTTAAATGAGGTCAGTTAGTGGGTAAAGGACAGAGAAAATAGATGAGCAGCCCAGCTTGGACTGCTCTGATCTCTGCCGGAGAGAAATGGTTAGAAGGGGACATGGCAGAGTTACAGGATTACCAATCAGTGTCCTAAGCAGTGAGGTAGAGCTGACCCCTGAATTGCCTACCATGGCTTACCTTGCTTCTGAATTCTTGGGTTTGGTTTTATCTGTATCCTCTGTTTTAGCCTTCTTTTTTTTTTTTTTTTTCTTTTTTTTTCTTTTTTTTTTTTCTTTTATTATTATTATTATTATTATCATTATTATACTTTAGGTTTTATGGTACATGTGCGCAATGTGCAGGTAAGTTACATATGTATACATGTGCCATGCTGGTGCGCTGCACCCACCAACTTGTCATCTAGCATTAGGTATATCTCCCAATGCTATCCCTCCCCCCTCCCCCCAACCCACAACAGTCCCCGAAGTGTGATGTTCCCCTTCCTGTGTCCATATGTTCTCATTGTTCAATTCCCACCTATGAGTGAGAATATGCAGTGTTTGGTTTTTTGTTCTTGCGATAGTTTACTGAGAATGATGATTTCCAATTTCATCCATGTCCCTACAAAGGACGTGAACTCATCATTTTTTACGGCTGCATAGTATTCCATGGTGTATATGTGCCACATTTTCTTAATCCAGTCTATCATTGTTGGACATTTGGGTTGGTTCCAAGTCTTTGCTATTGTGAATAATGCCGCAATAAACATACGTGTGCATGTGTCTTTATAGCAGCATGATTTATAGTCCTTTGGGTATATACCCAGTAATGGGATGGCTGGGTCGAATGGAATTTGTAGTTCTAGATCCCTGAGGAATCGCCACACTGACTTCCACAAGGGTTGAACTTGTTTACAGTCCCACCAACAGTGTAAAAGTGTTCCTATTTCTCCACATCCTCTCCAGCACCTGTTGTTTCCTGACTTTTTAATGATCGCCATTCTAACTGGTGTGAGATGGTATCTCATTGTGGTTTTGATTTGCATTTCTCTGATGGCCAGTGATGGTGAGCATTTTTTCATGTGTTTTTTGGCTGCATAAATGTCTTCTTTTGAGAAGTGTCTGTTCATGTCCTTCGCCCACTTTTTGATGGGGTTGTTTGTTTTTTTCTTGTAAATTTGTTGGAGTTCATTGTAGATTCTGGATATTAGCCCTTTGTCAGATGAGTAGGTTGCGAAAATGTTCTCCCATTTTGTAGGTTGCCTGTTCACTCTGATGGTAGTTTCCTTTGCTGTGCAGAAGCTCTTTAGTTTAATTAGATCCCATTTGTCAATTTTGGCTTTTGTTGCCATTGCTTTTGGTGTTTTAGACATGAAGTCCTTGCCCATGCCTATGTCCTGAATGGTAATGCCTAGGTTTTCTTCTAGGGTTTTTATGGTTTTAGGTCTAACATTTAAGTCTTTAATCCATCTTGAATTGATTTTTGTATAAGGTGTAAGGAAGGGATCCAGTTTCAGCTTTCTACATATGGCTAGCCAGTTTTCCCAGCACCATTTATTAAATAGGGAATCCTTTCCCCATTTCTTGTTTTTGTCAGGTTTGTCAAAGATCAGATACTTGTAGATATGTGGCATTATTTCTGACGGCTCTGTTCTGTTCCATTGATCTATATCTCTGTTTTGGTACCAGTACCATGCTGTTTTGGTTACTGTAGCCTTGTAGTATAGTTTGAAGTCAGGTAGTGTGATGCCTCCAGCTTTGTTCTTTTGGCTTAGGATTGACTTAGCGATGCGGGCTCTTTTTTGGTTCCATATGAACTTTAAAGTAGTTTTTTCCAATTCTGTGAAGAAAGTCATTGGTAGCTTGATGGGGATGGCATTGAATCTGTAAATTACCTTGGGAAGGATGGCCATTTTCATGATATTGATTCTTCCTACCCATGAGCATGGAATGTTCTTCCGTTTGTTTGTATCCTCTTTTATTTCCTTGAGCAGTGGTTTGTAGTTCTCCTTGAAGAGGTCTTTCACATCCCTTGTAAGTTGGATTCCTAAGTATTTTATTCTCTTTGAAGCAATTGTGAATGGGAGTTCACTCATGATTTGGCTCTCTGTTTGTCTGTTATTGATGTATAAGAATGCTTGTGATTTTTGCACATTGATTTTGTATCCTGAGACTTTGCTGAAGTTGCTTATCAGCTTAAGGAGATTTTGGGCTGAGACAATGGGGTTTTCTAGACACTTCTTTTTTAGTGCCACTCCAAAGGCAAGGACCACAAAGCATAAGCATCCATTTTTATTAAAGCAGAAAGGCGAAGACTTAAAATGTGCTTCTGTATGTGTGCATTTTTAAAGCAACCCTTTGTGAGAATGAGTGGATTTAGCAAAGTAGATGCGATGTATCACATCACAAAGTACATCACAAAGTGTATCACATCACAAAGTAGATGTGATTGAATCACAATGGAATACATGCCTCTTACTTGGTCTAAAGTCCCTTGGTTCTGCAAAGTTTTTTATTCTCTTTTTGAACCTTATGCAATTGTGTCTTCATCTAAATTATTGATACAGTTCTAAGGGATTAGTATCTTCTGACAGCAGTCTTTTCAATATATTTGTATTTTTTACCCTTGAAGGAACATGGGACTGTTAGGGTTTTAAAAGAAGTCTGAGTTTTTTGTTTGTTCGTTTGTTTTGTTTTTATTGACAGTAAATATCCATTAAAAAGCTGTAGATTTGCAGCCTTGATGATTAGCTCTCTCTTAGACTCCAGCAAGCCTTACTGAACTTCCTCTGGAGATCAAGTATTGAGGGGCAAAATACTAGGCTAGAGTTGAAAGCAATAGAGAAGATTTGTTGACAATATCAATGATTAAAAATGAGGCTTTTTAAACAAGAAATTCCTGCTCATATGTTTGGCTTCTGAGAGAGAGAAAGAGAGAGAGAGTGAGATAGAGAGAGAGAGAGAGAGAGTGTGTGTGTGTGTGTGTATTTGTGAAATGGGGAAAAATACCAATGCATCAAAATGGACAGGTCATTTTGTTGAATGTAACTGAACTCCTAAGCATTCAGAGATTAGGAGTATTCATAATTTCTGACTGCCATGCATTATGCTAATGTGGCTATCCTCTGTTGTATGCTTCTGCTGAGACAGCCGCTTTACTCCTGCTTAATTTTCTCCCTAATGGTAGCAGTAGGGACTTGGATATCTACAGTAAGCTTTTACCAATTTAACTTGCTGCCGCTATAGGCCGTTATAAATTATTATTCTTATTTAGCACTTGAATCTATAATTTCTTTCTTTCCCTCATGTTCTATAAAATATAGACTTAGGTCTAAGTTAGCTATGCTTTTCCCTTCTTATAAATCTAAATCTTTCATTTGCAACGAGCTAAAGTTTTGGATGCTAAACAACTGTAACCCCTGCTTGACAGACTAGAAAGTTATCAAGGAACTTCATTCATTCATTCATTCATTCATTCATTCACACATGCTTGCCTTCATACATTTATTCATCTCTGAATGCAATAACATATTTACAGAGCACCTACTATTTTTTTTTTTACCAGGCAATGCTTTAGGTGTCGAAGATAAAACAGTTAACAATATCAATTTGTGGGAAGAAGTACTACCTAGAATGTCTAGAAAATACAGGTGAGATTTGAAGAAAAATAGCTTCTCCATACTGATATTCTCAAAGTAGTTTTTCTCCCTAATTATCTATACACCTCCATTGGAATTCTTGCAAAGGTTAGTTTGCCTTCTGGATTTTGAAAAGTTGTCTTTGATTTTATTACTTTCTCCCTAATGTCCTAGGGAAAATATTTCCTTCCTACCTACTGATTATTGTTTTCGAATTTGAAAATTACTGGAAACCTATATATGAATATTTTGTTATAAAAATTCATGTGCGTTTGAACAAGCACAAGAGTACTTCCTATGCTGGATGCTAGATTCTATAAAATTTTTAAAATTTTTTACCAGTCTCCCAGTTGTGATATTCCCAGTTAGTTGATTGCTTTTTCTGTCTCTTTCTGTTTCTTCCTGAGGCCCCTCCTCCTTCCCTGCCTCTCTCTCTTTTTTTATTTTTAAATTTTATTCTATTTTTGTGTGTGTGTGTAGAGCCAGAATCTCCCTTTGTCACCCAGGGTGGAGTGCAGTGGCACCATCTTGGCTCACTGCAACCTCTGCCTCCCGGGTTCAAGCATTTCTCCTGCCTCAGCCTCCCGAGTAGCTGGGATTACAGGCACACGCTGCCACAACCTGCTAATTTCTTTTGTATTTTAGTAGAGGCGGGGTTTCACTGTGTTGCCCAGGCTGGTCTCTAACTCCTGAGCTCAGGCAATCTGCTCACCTTGGCCTCCCAAAATGCTAGGATTACAGGCATGAGCCACCGTGCCCGGCTTCCGCCTCTCTTTTTTTTTTTTTTTTTTTTTATGAGCAATCATAAGTTTTTATCAACTAGCATGCAGGTAATAATTTTCTTATCTTGTTACTTGTGTTCCACCACTAATAACTATGAGACTGCAGACAGTTTTTAACTTCTCTGAGCCATGGCTCCTTCCCTGTAGAATTATGCAGTACTTCCTGTGAAAATTGAGATAATGTGTAAAAATAAAAAAACTACTAGCACTATATCAGCCACCATACTTGGCTCTCACCAGCATTCTCTGTGACCCAATTGCCAGAGCTCTGATACTTATTCCAGACTCCTGGCACCCTGTTTCTATTGCTGCTGCCCATATTCCCCTCCCCCAACAGATCCCGATCACCCTTCTTGCTTGAGCCTATTGCTCAATCTTTCTGTTTTGCCTTTCATACCTGTCAGTTCTAAATCTTTCCCAGGTATTCTTGATCTCTCATGTCGACCTCATTTTGCCACTGACAAATCTAGTTCTGAGAGTGTGCTTCAGAGAAATTTAGATTTTTGAAATAATTTTGGTATATAGTAATGAGAATCTCAGCCTTATGGCAGCCTTTATGCTTTCCGCCAAGGTGGAATCCTGGCCAAAATGACTTTTTTTTTACTTTCTGCCATGGTGCCTGGAATTTCTTCAATATAGACTCATTTCTTAGCTCTTCAAAGGCTTCCAGGTTTTTAGATTTTCCTTCTAAGCCTCAAATCCTCTTGGTCAGCACCCTAAATAATCTATCACTTATCACCTGCAACAGGCTCAACTGAGATAGGTCTTGTAGAAATGAAGCATAGCCTAAAGTTGAGAACAGAAGAAACAGGAGGAGAAAAAGCACCAGAAGCAAATTTATTCTCATATCCCACTTTTGAGAAAAGCTAGCCTACTGTAACCCTAGGAGTTTGGCGACTGCTAATATCTAAAAATGCGCTGGCTCTGTAGCTTGGAAGAAAAAGAGGAATAGCCATTCTCTTTCTGCTTTCCAATGGTAAGCATGGCCAACCTAGTGTCCTGCTGTGCACCATGAAACATCATCAGGTGCAAATTAGGAAATGAATTTACATTAAGTTTCAAGAAAGGATTTCTGACAATGTAAGCTTAATTGACAAGAACAAAGTCCAGAAGGAAGAAGCCAAACCATTACTGAATGGGTGATTTGTGGCTGAACTGGATGAACCAATAGCATTCCATGGCTAGAATTTGTGTCACTGGTTCATTCTGTGTTTCCTCTTATTTTCCAAATTGCATTCTGTCAATATGGCAGAAATGAATACCCCTATACACAATTATTTCAACATATCTTATATAAGTTTAGAAGGTGAAGCCTGTGTATATTTTTCGTGTAAATGTAGTATTCCCCTGCAACTCAGTGCAATAACTACCCATAGTGCTGATACATAGGACTCTCTCGATTTGTCCCCCATGTCAGAAATGCTGTGCAAAATCCCCATAGCTGACTGCAAAACCTGCCCTGAAGATCAAATAAATGATATACATACGAGTTCCTAATAAGTGCTCAGCAGGTTGTTTGGGCTTATATTACTCTCCTACAGCTGCCTCTCAGGAAGGGATACCCCAACAAAGTGTTTGTTAATGCTTGCCACCTTTAGAGAAGTCTCCTGGGATGCTGCCTAAACCTACACTGTAAGCAAAGTGGAATAACAAGCCCTTTGAAAAGTCACTTGGGAAGACAACAACCCATAATGGTCACCTTGGCTAGGATTTAAAATGCTTTATTATTGTCGAATTAAAGCACTCCTGGCCATATTGCTCTGGATATACTCCATCTTAGCTGATCTCAGGTTTGTAATACAAGAACAATCTCAATCTGATTTGCTTAATGAAAATGTATCGCTCTACTTTAAAACAGGGAGATACCCCAGTTCCTTAAAAATATATGTTTTATTGCATATGCTTTAAAAAAACTATTTACTTAGCAGTTTCATTTTGTTTGCAGCCTCATTGCATTTTCTTCTCTAATTAGTAGATACATGTATCATCTTTTGGAGATAAAGCAAATATTTTTCTTTTCCTCATTGGGTAGTTTCCTAGGAAAGAAGCTCACGGAATCACTCTGGCTCTGGGTTTGCTGTGTGCTTTCCCACACATTCTCACCCTACCACACTTTTCCTGTAATGTTGCTGAGTTCGGCTAATTTAGATCCTTTCTCTAATTTAAGTTGCTTTCATTTAACTTGGCTTGAGAGTGTCTGATACTTACATTCACAAACAAAACTATAGAGTTTTAGAACTCAGAGCCGTGCTTCCCATTGAGATTTCTGGATGCCACAATGGTGCCTGCAAGAGGAAGCTCATCGGAGTGCTTTCATCAGCAAGGAACTGGAAATCCTGACCAGTGATAAGACAAGATGACTGTGGCAGCTTCAGATGTATTTACAATTTGACATTCAAAGTCCAAAGGGGAAAAAAGATTTTTCCCCTGTATCTCACTTTTTTTCAGGGAGGAAATTTTTCAGAAGCTTCCTATCCCACCCAACCTCCGGTAGAGTTCTCCTTAGGTCTCATTGGTTAAAATTGGATACATAGTTACCCTTTAATCAATCAATTGCATAGGAAAATTGAATTTCCATGATGACTATAGCCTAATCATGATGCATCTCCTGGGGCTGACCCATTTTCCTGAGCACAGAATTTGTTCAGTGTAACCAGTTTCTGAGCTAAATGAAAATTCAGTTAACAGGTAGAGAAGAACAGATGTGAGTGGGCAACCACACAATAGTGTTTGTTTTGAGAATAATTATGAGTGGGTTTTTTAGATATGTTATATGTCACTTGCAAGTGTATAAGCAGAGTTTGCTATTTTTTTGAGATTTTTTTGAGTAACTGTCATTTCTTTGTGAGATTTAATTCTAGACCCTAATTCTCTCACTGCACAGAGAGGGAGAGGCATGGGCAAATATATGGCAGTCCTGAGGGAAAATGTAGGCAGAGGGGTGTAGGGTGGCCATACAATTTATAACTTAAAGCAAGACACTTCTGAGAGTCAAAAGGAAAGCTGCGAATAACTCTACCAAGTCAACAGGTATAAATTATCCTAGGCAAACTAAACTGTATGGTAAAGTCAGATTTATATAAGGGAGTATATTTTTAAAATGTTATGGGGAAGCTAAAGTTAATTTTTTTAAGTTTTTGTAGGTGGAGAAAATGCCACCTTTATTTAGGATCATAAAAAATTCCAAATTTATATGAAACTTTTTCATGTATAATTTTGTTTAAATCCTAAGTCTTATGAGACATGAGACATTGACTATAATAAAAAGTGCAAAAACCTCTCAGATCTTATGGGTATTCTATGATAAATTTGGAAAGTGTAATATTAGCATCTATAAAATCAAAATATTGCCTATTGGTTTCTGTTCACTGGAAAATTATAAATGTTGATCATTTTATTTTACACAATGCTTGTGCCAAGTCTTCCTATTGTCTTCCTCAAGGCCTCTAACTTGCCAGGCTTTAGCTATCAGTGATATTAGTAAGAATCTTTTTGGTCTTGGCCGTGATGGAAGTCTGAAAAACAGCATTTGGCAAGGGAATAACCCAAACAGAATAATTTTCTATAGACAAAATGTGTTTAAGTTAATGAATGAAAGATGTGAATGCTCATGCTAGGAGAAGGGGAAAAGCATTGGTATTTCCCTTAAAGAGACCATACCAGGGTATTTCATTTCCTGTAAGTGGTTTAATTTTGTACATTGCTTCTCTGCTCACAGAATGTTCTCTGTCTGTCATAATAAAGGAGAGCCTTTTCATTGAAATAGACCGCTGAATCTGTTTTAGCAACTGCAGTGACAGTCTCTATGTATCTGAAAGAATGAGAGGCATAAGACACCTACACATGTTCACATCTAGGGTAGTATTTTCAAAAAATGGAGTTACTTTGAATCCCCAATCATCTCTTTCTTTTACTCAATTTCAAGTTAATATCGAATGTAAAACTTTTATAAATAGCAAACAGACTTATACTTCTCTAGCTTTGTAATATTTAGTCTTGCTTTTTCTTGTTGGCACAGTGTGCCCTTTACCAAATGATCCATTCAGGTGATTGATACTAAAATGTCTCATTGATTTCAAGTTTATGTGTCTAGATATTAGATCCTAGAAATGAGTTGTTAATAAATATCAGCTTTACATCAAGAGTTTAACAGAAACATATTCCTGAACAAATTTCCATTGCCTTCTAAAAGGGTTATTTCTTGGTCTGCAGAGCTGCTAATCTGTAGGTTGCATTCAGTCTAGGCTATCAGAATAGGTCACCCCATGGGACTCGATGATAGTATTGTCACTTAGATGGCAAACAAGGCATGAAATACCTTTTCATTAGAACTAAACACCCTCAAATGGGGACATGAAACCCTGTACCTCTGGGCACAGTCAAAGGTTGCTGTATTAAGTCATGTGTTTCTGGTACTTCTGGACTCATTAACCCACAGGTTGTTTCTTGCTCCCAGGGATCATTCTTTTTGGTCCAAAACTAAATAAAAAAAAATAGATAGATCTTATGGATTGATGTGAATGTTGAAACAGAAGCTCTACTGCTAAAATAGTGGTTCATAATTAATAATCCCTTGATCTTTACTTTGTTTTTTTCCTAAGGGGCAGATAAGAAAGCAGGTACATTGTTCAATTCCCACCTATGAGTGAGAATATGCGGTGTTTGGTTTTTTGTTCTTGCGATAGTTTACTGAGAATGATGATTTCCAATTTCATCCATGTCCCTACAAAGGACGTGAACTCATCATTTTTTATGGCTGCATAGTATAATAATAATAATAAAAAGAAAAAAAAAAGAAAGCAGGTACAAAGCAAACTTAACACTTTGGCAGAATGTAACATATCTGACTTTCTGAAATTCTGTATGCCAGAATAACTGGCTGTTTCCTATACCTTGCTCTTGATATACAGCCAACAGCCTAGCCAGGAGCCATGTCGAAACTGGCTGTTTCCCATACCTTGCTCTTGATACACAGCCAACAGCCTAGCCAGGAGCCATGTCGAAAAGGAGGGGAGGCACTCAGGGCAGTGGTTTTTCATGGCCTCGCTCTTTATAGTACAATAGTTAATGTCCCACTATTGTACTTGTGGAATGACTCTGAAATTGTCACACCATTTATGTGTAAGAATTGCTACTTCTCTTTATTTCTCCAATTCAAGCTTAAGTTATCCTGAAGTTTCCCCACCTTCTGAAGTGGCAGGAAATTTAGCGATTTCCTTTTCTCATAAAGGACCCATATATGGTTCCCCAGCTGGCCACGACAGAAAAACGTAGGGATGAAGATGGATCTTCAATCATGGTGGAGACATATTTTCTGTGGGTCTTTTGGCTGTAGCGCTTTGGGCCATGCCCTGTGTCATCTGTTTGAAGTACTCCCACTCCAGATGTGTTCAGTGATGGGTGGTCAGCAACACTCCCTCTGACCACGAGACAGCTCCTGCAAACATCTTCTCTATCCTGTGTGCAGCATGAAGCCAGAGCACTGGACTGTGCTACCTTGATATTTGCTGTGAGTTGAATTGAGTCCCCCAAAAGGATATGTCAAAGTCCTAACCCCTTGTTCCTGTGAGTGTGACCTCATTTGGAAGGAGGGTCTTTGCAGATGTGATTAAAATGTAAGCTAAGATGGGGCCATTCATAAGATGGGGAGTATTGTGGGTCCTCAATCCAATATGACTGGTGTTCTCATAAGAAAAGAAGGTAGACATAGAGACAGGCACAGAGAAGTGAGTGCCATGAGAAGATATGGACACACACAGGGAAAAATGCCATGTGAAGGCAGAGACAGAGACTGGAGTGATGCATCTACAAGCCAAGATATGCCAAGGATCACTGGTGACATCAGAAGCTAAGAGAAAGTAATGGAACCAATTCTGGAGCTTTCAGAGAGAGCATTGCTCTGCTCATGTCTTGATTTGAGACTTCTGGTCTCCAGAACTGTGAAAAATAAATTTCTGTTGTTTTAAACCACCCAGTTTGTTATGGCAAACCCTAGGAATATAATATAATTCCCTTCTGCCCTGGTATAGTTCCTTACATCTTTCTCACCCAAAGACGTGACTAGGATCATTTAACCTAATTCCTCTCTATTGAGTATTTGAGAACATAATGCAAACCTTCCTAGAACTGGAGAAAGTAAAGAAAATGCTATGTCAGTTTTATATTTTTCTTGTTATCTCACCCCGCTAAGCTTACATTTTCAGGAGGCAAGTAGGTATTGACAGTTCCCAAGGTCAAACTTCCTGGCCTCCTGACTTTGTTCACTCTGGCATGTTCTTCATGTAGAATGTCTCTTAGAACACAGGCTTTTCAGTTGTTTTCAGCGAATATTTACTGAGTACCTCCCATGTGCAAGACAATGGGAAAAGATAGTCTAGATAGTCTTAGTCTTCAATGAGCCAACAATCCAGAGCAACATATAGAATTACGTAAATATATTTACCAAGTGTTAGAGGAGATCAGTGAAGGTGTGAATAGTTTTTATAAGGCAAAAGGAGTGGTGGGGTCATAAAAGTCTTTACCTCTAAGGGTTATTTTGAACTGTATCTTCAAGGATAGGGAAGATTGTATCAGGCCAATTAGGCAACGACGTCCTAGGACATGGGAATATTATGATAAATTACATGGTAGGTTTGAAAAGAGGGGTTAGCGTGCATGATTAAATTATAGGTGGGGTGAAAAAATGGTAGTAGGCGAGAAAAAGGTGAATTAAAATCAAATTGTGAAAAATTTGTGAGTGCCTACAATGGGCCAGGTCCTCAGCAAATTATTTTTAATACATTGTCTTGTCAGGTCTGAGACGTAAATAGTTGCATCACATAGTGGATAAACCCGAAAATAAAATGACATGGGTAATTTGTTCAAGAAATTCAGATGGCAGGTGGTCAAGGCCAGAGTTCAAGCTTGGCATAAGTCCCAAGCCCCTGTTCTTCTCTGTATACCTTGCTGCAAAAGTAAATGGGGAATGCTTCAGGGCTCTTGAGAAAGATAGTGGCAATGGGTTGGCCCAGGTGGAGGATTCACTGGACTTTAGAGGTTATATGCGGAGGGCTGTGGCAATACAGGAAGAAGGTGATTTGGGATTTAAAAAGAGGAATCCTGTTGGAAAGGAGGGGCCATATTTACCTAGGTTTGATGATCAATTAATTGATTGATGGTTGAAGGGAATAAGAAAATAGTGCAATGACTGTAAGGTTCTTGGTTTGAGTAATGATTTGAGGATGGTGCCATTCCCCAAGGTGAATTAGAGACAGGAACAACATGTTCTTGGGAAAGAATAATGAGTTCGTTTTTAGCTTCTTGAAGTTTTAAGCGCCTGGTGGAAGATGTCCAGCAGAACATTGTAAATTTTGGCCTGGAGTTCAGGAGGGAAGTTGGGGCCAGAGATCAATTTGTGATTTATCAACATGGTAGGACAGCCAGTGACTTTTCCTGAAATACAAGTCTCATTTCTGACATTCCATTGCCCAAGTTCCTGCAATGATTACATGAAGCTATTAGGGAATAAAAAAAGACCCACATTCTTAACATGACTTTGAGGCACTGTTTGATCTGGGCCTGCCTGTGTCTCCAGCCTCATTTTGAGGTATATTCTCTTTCTGTATTTCAGTTCTCAAATGTATATGTGAAGGTCCTTTCTGACCCAGTTGCCTGATACCAGAATGCCTTCCCAACATACATACACATCTGTACACAAATGCACTTGTTCACACCAACACACACGTGCAAATCTGCACACATACATGCACATCTGCACAAGCAATAGACACATGTACACATGTGCACACATGTGAATAGATTCATGTGTACACATGTGCACATAAATACCCATGCCTGCGCATGCACAGATGTGCACATTTTATCCAGTAATTCCAACTAATTCCTCAGATGCTCATCTGAAACATTTTTCTTATCAGAGAACTCTTCTGTGACCTCACAGTCAAACAAGTTTCTGTGTTCCTTCTATGCCATAGCATTTATTAAATTGTGTTGAGTGCTTAGTTTTCTGTCTTATTAGAATGGAAGTTCCATGTCAATAGGACATGTGGAAATATCTACGTATTTCCCTTCCTCTGGCACTCTACATAGCAAAAGTGGGCAGTAGTCTTTGTATACTACAGGCACACATGAATGAATTGATAGACGAATGGATGAATGAGTTAATGAGGCTATGAGTATAGATGAGATATAGTAAACAGGTAGGGGGAACACAGGACACAGGAATATCCTCCCCACTCCACAATTGACTTCCAGCCCACTCGTTCTCTTCTATGATAAAGACTATGACTTTGGTAAACTTTGAAGTCTTTTTTTCTAACTCCTTGACCTCTAAAAGGAAGATGGAGTTTTCATTAATGCCCTGGGTCAGGCTCTGTGGAAAATATAAGAGGAAAACCAGGCAGTCCTTTCTATTAGTGTCTGAATTATTTCATTAATTGATACCAATGTTGAGGTAATCAACTTCTCATTAAGACTTCTCATTAGATGGCTATTTCTCTCTTTTACCTTCTGGCAGGGAGTTTAGGGCATTTAATCATAGCTTTCCTATTTATCACTTAAAGGAAATTCACCTTTCCCCCAGTTGTCACGTCCTAATTTTTCTGGGGTTTGTAAAATTTTAATCTTATGATAGGGTTTTTTTTTTTCCTTTGGGTAAGCCTTTAGCAATTGCTATATCCAACATTTCAAAGAAGCTGTGTTTTAGTAGACTGAGGAATTTATTCATCAAGATTTTATTTTGCCAACACTCATTCATTGTATGGAATAATAATTCGGCAGTTTTCTTGATATTTCATGTCTGGGCCCAGTTGCTCCTTTGGCCAGAATACACTGAGACTGAAATAGCAGTTTATTTCTTGCTTAAGTAATATGGTTTTGTTTGTGACCAAAAGCATAGGAACATTTTATTTAACCCCAGACAGACACTTCTCAGGTTTGTGATTTTAATTATAACAAAAACTGGATGAAAAGAATGACTTGATCATGGCATAGATATGCCACCATCAGAAAAAATAATCCACAGACAGATCAATAGTATCGTTTTCATTTATGAATACTATTTTAATGTCTTATGCACAGGTATTATCTCTACAAACCGTCTCAAGCCAAAGAAAGAACTTCTTCAGTCACACATGAATTGTCTACCTTTCCATAAAAATGTTCTGTCAAGAGCTTTCTGCATAAGAGAGTAAAAATTTTCAAATAACTTGTAATTTTTTATTTTACACAAAATATCTGGGCTAAAGAAAGTGCATTAAAGCAACTTGCATCTCAAAACAATACATTTCTCTGGTTAAAGTTTTAGTGAAAATTGATTTATTCCTCCTCTGAGTTTTACCCAATTGGTAATGTTGTCTAAATATGGGCTTCCTTAGAATCCATCCTCCTTCCCAAGCATTTCCCCATGTTTCCTTCCACCCCCAAATTCTTACCCCATTTCAGGCAGAGCTGAGCAAACATAAGCCTTCTCTGAAGTATTGAGGGAAAGTCTGCTAAAGGGCTAAACTACTTAAGGAGCTAACAGAAAAGGTTGTATCAGAGAAACAGTGGAGAAACACAGGTTTCTAATTATATCTGGCACCGGAGAGAATGTCAAAGGTATTGGGCCTGGGGCAGATTCACGAGTGACAGTAAGAGATTTAAAATAGGTTCTCAACTCTAGATAAAAACATGAATATTTATTTATTTAGTCTAGCTTTTCTTTCTTCTCTTATCGTTATGATTATTATTACTACTACTACTTTTCTGACTTTTCTTTTCCTAACCTACTAGTGTTTAAGCCTCCTGAAGACAGAGGTCAGTTCTGTTTTGATCACCACTATATACTCAACAATTAACATATATTGGGTGCCGAGGAACTGCAGAGAGACTGTTCTCTATAGTTTTAAACGTTCTGAATTAATCTCTCCCTTTTCTGACTTCTAGCCTCTTTTCTTCCCCTTCAGTATGGTAGCATAGACTGTCTTTTCCATGTTCTTGAGGTCAGTACATTTCAGGATTATAATCTCTCAGATAGTATAATATCAGCTCATAATCTTCCAACAAAATGGCCTTGGATGACTGTAGGTAGCAGGATGAAGAGAGACTGCTTGGACTGAAACCCGATTCAAGAGTTGGAACCCATGTTGGCAGTATAGATGTTTTATCTTGATAATATTTCTTTCTTTCAATGAAATGAAAAAGAGTAAGCCAGAAGAATTGCTTTACCCAAGCCCAGATTCTTCAAATGTGCCTTCTCTTGATTCCTGTAGGAAGACACTAGAACAGAATTCCACATTTCTAAGAATAAAAAAAAAGTTAAGTGCATTAAAAAATGAGCAAAACAAAGAAAAAATTACAAAACTAATAAAATAGTACAGTTGGACTATACCAAAGGGAATTTTCATTTGATTCTACATGATTACTTCACCTTGCTTTCCTCTGGACACATCTTATAATTTAAATAAACAAATTTTAAAAAGTATCTTTCTAAAATAGCCATTAATTTGGGGACTATTATATAAATTTTACCATAATTGATTGTGTTTAGTACTTCCCTATACAGAGCATTCTTTTAATAAGATGACTGAAAGGCTTATAAAATTCACCAAATAGAATCTCTTTATGCATGATAACTGGTGGTTTCAAGCAAAAGTATATAGGAGTGAATATTTAAAATGAAAACAACCAGTTAATGAAGTAAATTTTGCTATTTGTTTCCAAATAAAAACAAGCCCTGGTGTCTAAGACTTAGTTATCTAACTTGTGATTTTTTTAAAAAAGTATAGATGAAAAGGTAGCTAGGTAGAAATAGAAATAGCTTAGAAGGATAGATACACAGATGGCTTCCTT
Source organism: Pongo pygmaeus (assembly GCF_028885625.2). Lineage (NCBI taxonomy): Eukaryota > Metazoa > Chordata > Mammalia > Primates > Hominidae > Pongo > Pongo pygmaeus. Next base: position 78,075,148 of record NC_072388.2, read on the forward strand.
ATGCAGATTTAGGAAGCAAACTAAATGTATACTGACTAAAGAATATAAAAGGTAAATGACAAGCTCTATGTATCATGACTGACTATGCTAATTATAGCTTATAATACTCTGCTGGACCTAAGAGCCCTCCTCAGCTAAAAACACCATAAAGTTCATTTAATACAGCCTTCATATTTTACTGATGAGGGTACTCAGGACTTGAGAGAGTAAAGAGCAGACACACTTCCTAAAGCCAGTAGTGTGGTCTTCTCTGAGGACATTGAAGTTGAGACATGAAGGCTGAGAAGTGGCTGATCATGTGATGAGTATGTGAACTTTGAGGGGGATTAATGCTTGGCAAAGGGTGAAAGTGGCATCCACAAAATTGGTAAGGCAGCTGGCCAGACTGCCAGCATTGAGGGCCATAGTAAGCAATTAAGATATAATTCCAAAAGCCATGGAAACATTGGTGGGTTTTAACTGAGGGAATGATGTAATCTGATTTATATTTTGAAAGGGTACTCTGGCTGCTTTATGAAACATGGATTGTAAGGGAGGGAGCTAGAGAGGAAAAGGGAAGATTACTTAGAAGGCTTTTAATAGGGAGGTTAGGGGAAAGTGGAAATATTGGATGTATTTTGGGGGTAGTGCTAACAACATTTGCCAATGGTTCTTGGATAGGGAGGTAGAGAGAGAATTAATAGAAAGGGAGGAATTGAGGGCATCTACTTTATTTTTGACTTGAAAGGATGAGTAGATGATGGTAGTGTTTGCCGAGATGGAGAAGACTGGGGTAAAAACAGAAATACGTTTTAGATTAATATTTATATTTCATTTGGCTCGTATTGCCTAATCCATGTCAAAAAAGATTAATCCTCACCTAGAGCCAAATATATATTTTATTTTAGTCAGGACCAATATAAATGTGCCAAAGGAAATGATTAAATATGGTTAGTGTCTATTCCCTATATAGTAAACAAAATAATAATTTAATTTTCACAGAGGTCGGAGGCCATCTTAGGAACTATAGTGAAGGTAGAATTTGTGAACAGGGAAGGAGTAGTAGATACGTGTCACTGTGTTTTATATGATAAGTGTGTATATGTATATTAATGTGTATGAGGACAGAATGTCCCTATGAACTTAGGAAAGTGAATTCCCTTGGGTTAGAAGACATTGTAAGGTAGCCCTGTATTTTCAAGGGTGATTTTTAGAAAATCCTAATCATTTTTCCCCAAATACTTTGTGTGAATACTCATGAAATTATAGACAGACCAATTCTCTTTTGCTTAGAATGAAAATCATCTGTTATGCCTTCATCACCAGTGAATGTTTTGGGAACTTCAAGATTATATCCATCATCCAGAGTTTTGGCACACACACAAAAACATCGTCTGTGCTAGCCTTGAACTTCGCTACCTGACAAATATAGTAAAGCACTCAATGGAGAACCATGCATTAGCCGGATATGTAGGACATCAAACTTAAATGTTATGTAATAGCTATGAAGAGCACAGTTTCTCTTATAGTTTTAAACATTAAGGAGTCCTGTCTGAAACTTGAAACTTAAAATTAAAACTAGTAAATGGCACTCTTAAACTGTCCACATCCATGGTAATCACAGTTCAATACAGCATACTTTTTTGAATGCCACCAAATGGAATAAAATTTTTCCTAAAATGAATGAACTCTCTGCTTCTAGTTTAATACAGCATAACAATACATACATACTCCAAAATAACTTAAAGGGAGAAAGAAATTTTTCCTTTCTAGAGGAAGGGGAGGCAATTTGTGATGCACAGTAGATGGAGGAGAAATGAGAGAATTAAATTTTTTATGCTGCTGTCAGAAAACTGGGAGAAAGCTTAAAGAGAGCTAATGGGGAGATATTACTAGAGAAAATAAAAACTCAAACTAAATCTCTAAATGTTTGAGTTGGACAGCATTGAAGCACTCATTTCCCTTGTAATCACTCTAAAAAATAGGCTACTGTCTACAATAGATAACATGACAATTTCTGTTCAGGTAGAGCATACTATTTCAATGTCCAAAGATGTTATTCTTTTATGTAATAGATGTTCAGTGAATGTTACACTGGTTTTTAATGGACTTTACCCAGTTGGTTGCTTATTTCCTGATATTTTTATGTTGTGTATTCATAAGAGTGTGGACTGGCTTCAGCTAATCCTCATAAATTGTCTATCCATTAGCAGATTTAAACTGGACTTGGGGCTGCCATGTTTGTGGATTCAGAAGTAGCCTTATCAATCAATTAGCCTTATCTTCCTGCAAGTTCGATGATTCATTAATCAAACTTAGAAGAACTAGATAATTCTATTTCTAATGTTTTTATTTGTTGTATTCTGTAGACAAATATTTCAGAATAATTTTCTCCAAAAGCCTGAGTAAACAAAGGAAAAATTTTCAGCAGAGGCAGAAAAGTTTAAAAACTTGGCAAGGAATAACTCAGTATGACAATATTGGTGAACCTTCCTTTTATTGTCATACATGAAGGAAATGAATATTTAAACAGATTTTTTCCAGGCTTGTGGGGATTTGGCAACCCCATGCTCTGTCTGTGATAAAATCTTACTGGCCTGAGAGTCCTGCCTAGATTCATTAGGAATTTCTTTCTGTCTCTCTCTTTCATACATTATGTATTTTTCAGGTGAGCATTTTAGCAATTGTACACGATATTTTTAATATTAAATTATGTAGCCTCAGCTGTTTATAAGGAGAGTTTAAGGAGAATATTAGACATATTTATAAGTATCGTTTGTCATGCAAGTGCTAATTAACCTTGAAAATAAGCATTGGCCTACCTTCCCAGTACCTACAATAAAGCACACTAGGCCAAATCTCTATGAGGCTGTAGTTTTCTATTTAAAAAATAATAATAATAAGGTATAAAAAGCTACTAACAACCCTGCACTTGTTCCCCTCAACTTAAAAGTTAAAAAAATTAGAAAAGAAAGGCAACATGGCTAATAAGGTATGTAAATTAAAAATTTCCTACTCTTCTTTCATTTGTCACTATGCTTTGTTTGTAGGTAGATTCAAAGAATACCATACTTGTCATAGACAATTATTTGTATTATGTTACATTATTTCAATTTACTCAGCTCTGTTGCAATGGGAAAAAAAATTCAGGAAAAACAATAACTATCATTAATAAATATAAAAGCATGCATTTTTGTAACAAAAAACTGAAGAGAGTTAAGACACATTGTAAGTTTCAAGAGGGCTGGAAGAACACACATAAGAAACTACAAAGAGCATCCGCGAGATGGCTTGTGTGAACTGATGGTGTGGGCCAACCTTCAAATTGCACTGTCCTCTACAGGTCCTTTCTAGATCCATTCTTTTATCATCTCAAATGATGTGCAGTAATAATGCTGCTTGCAGAATGAACTGAATTATCATCTACCAACTAGGATGTGAGTTCCATGAGGACACCACTGTCACTTTTGTCTTTTTATTCACTGCTTTGTTCCAAAAGCTTAGAATGGTGCATACCATGTAGTAGAAACTTAATAAATACTTGCTAAATGGATGGATGCATTTGGCATTTGATGTTTTAATGACAAGTAATATGGTCTATAGTTTAGTTAATATGACGCATTAAGGTCAACTTCCTGGTTTGGATCATTGTTCTATGGTTATGTAAATGTTAACATGAGGAAAAGATGAATAAAGGGTCCTGGGAATTCACTGTTTTTGCAAGTCTTCTATCAATGAGAAATTATTATTATTTTATTTATTTATTTATTTATTTTTTTGAGACAGAGTCTCAATCAGTCACCCAGGCTGGAGTGCAGTGGCGCGACCTAGGCTCACTGCAAACTCCGCCTCCCAGGTTCATGCCATTCTCCTGCCTCAGCCTCCCGAGTAGCTTGGACTACAGGCACCCGCCACCATGCCTGGCTAATTTTTTGTACTTTTAGTAGAGATGGGGTTTCACCATGTTAGCCAGGATGGTCTTGATCTCCTGACCTCGTGATCTGCCCGCCTCGGTCTCCCAAAGTGCTGGGAGTACAGGCGTGAGCCACTGTGCCTAGCCAGAAATTATTTTTTAAAAAGTTTTTCGGGAAACTGAGAATGGAGAAGGGAAAAAGGAGTAAGGATATGAAAGGCTGAGGACCAGTGACTTTGGAATAGTGCAGGAAGACAAGGTATGGGCAAGAAAGAGCTGATGTGAGTGCTGGCAATTTGCTTCTGGAAGGCCAAATAGCGTTTGACTACTACTCAATCTTTTTGGAAAATCTTGAATTAAAATCTCAAATACTCACTGTCCACTGTGAAATTTCAATTTCATCAGTATTCTTTTACCTGTGCTGCTTTTATCTACCTGCTAATGGCTGCTAGTGCTAGCTGCACAAAGCCCTGAGTTCTAGACCTTCTCTCCCTGCTTAAAGTTTATTAACAAGGGCTGGGCACAGTGGCTCATGCCTGTAATCCCAGCACTTTGGGAGGCCGAGGTGGGCAGATCACCTGAGGTCAGGAGTTCAAGACCAGCCTGGTCAACATGGTGAAACCCCATCTCTACTAAAAATACAAAAATTAGCCAGGCGTGGTGGTACATGCTGTAGTCCCAGCTAATCGGGAGACTGAGGCAGGAGAATTGCTTAAACCTGGGAGGTGGATGTTGCAGTGAGCTGAGATCGCACCGTGGCACTCCAGCCTGGGTGATAGAGAGAGACTCCATCTCAAAAAAAAAAAAAAAAAAGTTTATTAGCAAGTATAAATGTATCAGAACTTAACGGGGCAATTTCTTGTATTATTGTGAGACTAAAAAAAAATTGAGAATAAAGGAAAGCTTTGAAGAGAAAAAAAAGGGTAGCCATCAGAATCATTTTGTGAAAGGAACAAATACAAATAAGTTAATCTATTGTTCTCAACAACCTGTTATCCATAATAGGAAAGGAATCCAGTATGTGCATGACTAAGTTAACTACTCAAAACTTTCAAAACCAGAAGCCAAAAGAAGTTATAGTTTATTTTAAGCAATATCCACAAAACCTAATATAGTCCACTTCTGAGTAATCATTTAATTACGGTATTCTATCATTTTATTTTTAAAAAATATGCTGAGTACATAAACATGACTAAAATATCAACACATTCTTTCTTCCTACACATAACTATTAATCTTAAATGTTCCAAGAGAAGATGTTTAAAAAGTAACCCTTTGCAGAACTAGCCCTTCTTTCTGGTGCTGTAGGGCTCTCTCCTTCCCAGCCCCCTCCTTTTCTTTTCTTTTATCTTACTCATCACCTTGCAGTCATGAGTATTGTAGCATGTAGGAGTGGACTGCTGAGAGAAGAGAAGAAGCATGCATTTTGCATTCACTTGTACATCAGCCTTGAAGCCTGGCTGGCGGCAATATTGTGGACAATAGATCTTTCAAACAAATAGACCCTTGTCTGTTCCTTCCTTCTGTAATTGTTGGCAGAGTTCTTTGTTATGTGTCTGGTTTCTTGAAACTTTGAATGAATAAACTAGGACACAGGATTAATGTAAAGAACTGGCATCTTTGTTGACTTATTCAACAGACTGTGTGTACATAAAAAAGAGAAATAAGCACTTTCAGAAGTGTTGTCTGCACGTGCCTGGGATTTTGCAATTTAAACAATGTGAAATGCAGTACCTTGAAAAAAGCCAGGCTAGTCTCTGGACTCTGTAGTTTACTTTCTAAATAAAAAATATCCTATTGACCATAAGCGAATGAACAATTCACCTGTTAGCATATGGACCAAATATAGGCCAAGATATGTAGTGGTAGAGTTACAAGTAAATTTTTTGATGTGAAGTGTCATAGAATTTACAGCCAAACAAAGTGAGTACCTCTTTGTAGCAGGGTAATGATGAACAAGATTAGGCAAAGTTTAAAGTTGAGACGCAATTTTCCCACCTGGAGAGAACGGACATTGTTACCTAAAATTCACATGGTACAATGGAGTGATACATGAGTTGTTCACAGTAGACCAACATTTCTCAGCCTCAGCTCTGTTGACATTTTCAAATAACGACTTGCTGTTAGGGACTGTTCTGCACATTGTAGGATGTTTAGCACCATTCCTATCTTATGCCTGCTAGATACCAGCAGCACTCCCCTTCCAACTGTGCAAATAAAAAATGTCTCCAGACATTGCCAAATGTCCTCTGGAGGTCAAAAAAGCATTCCTGGTTGAGAATCATTGTACTAGACTGAGGAATGGATCATATTGACCAGAAGGAAGTTGTGTATTATTAAAAAAATTATCCAAATCCAGAAGAAGTATGCTGGGGCAGTCTAACTTGGGGACCTTTTGAATGTCTCCACCATGGGAGCAAAGGCTAAGTAAAGCAGTGGCCCATTGCTCAGTCCAAACAGTACTCCTCCATCAATTATCCCCTCTTGACTTTTTGTGTCTTCAGTCTCTTAATCGGCCTTGACTTCTTTTCCTTGACCTTTAAATTGTCTCCTTTATCCTAAAGCAAATCAAAATTACTCCTGATAATACAAAGGTGTAAAATTACTATGATGTCTTCACATCACCACTAACTTGTTTGAAAAGTAGTCTTCATTCTCTACCTCTACTTCCTCACTGTCTACTTTCTGGAATACATCCAAGTTTGCTTTTTTTCCCCCATGTCACTACTTAAAGTGGCTGCCCAAATGCTACAATCCAACATCTCAACGATCACATTAACTGAACTTTTTGTATACTTATCTTTGACTTCCATGCAACTTTTGATACTCTTAATCAATGGTTCTCAAACTTTTTTTGTGCATCAGGATCACTGGTGAGTTATTAATAGTTAAAATACAGATTTCTGAATTCAACACCCAGAGTTCCTAATTCCGTCGGGCTAGGATGTAGACTGAGGATTTGCATTTCTAAGGAGTTCCCAGATACTGTCCATGCTGCTAGTCTGGGGGATCACAAATCAAGAGCCATGCCTTGATTATTCTCTTCTTGAGTGCTTCAGTTGACTTTTACAATACCATAGTTTCCTGATCTTGACTCTCATTGACATTTGTGGTCATATTTTCTGGTTTCTTCTACCCTTTTTGTCTAAAACAGGGCAATGTTGCCCCTCAGAGAACATTGGTCAATGTCTGGAGATGTGTTTAGTTATCACAAATAACTAGGAGGAGGGGAAGAAGGAAGAGAAGAGGGTCCACTGCTACTGATGTCTAGTGGGTAGAGGCCAGGGGTGCTGCTAAACATCCTACAGGGCACAGGACAGTATTATTCACAGGACAAAGTATTATTCATCTCAATATGTGAATACTGCCAAGATAGAGAAACACTGCTCTGGATGCAGGCATTCTCTCCAAGTAGGTTTTTTTTTTTTCTCTGTTATGAGACAGGGTCTCACTCTGTCACCTAGGCTAGAGTGCAGTAGCACAATCATAGCTCACTGCCGCCTCCAGGAATCGAGACCTGTTGATATTTTAGTCATGTTTATGTACTCAGCATATTTTTTAAAAATAAAATGATAAAATACCATAATTAAATGATTACTCAAGAGTGGACTACTGTATTAGGTTTTGTGTATATTACTTAAAATAAACTATAACTTCTTTAGGCTTCTGGTTTTGAAAGTTTTGAGTAGTTAACTTAGTCATGCACATACTAGATTCCTTTCCTATTATGGATAACAGGTTTTTGAGAACAATATTTTGGAGAGATGAGGTCTTGCTATGTTGCTCAGGCTGGAATCAAACTCCTGGACTCAAGCGATGCTCCCACCTCAGTCTCCCAAAGTGCTGAGATTACAGGTGTGAGCCATGGCACCCAGCAAAGAATGCCCTTTTGTCTTCTCTTCAGTCTGTACCTCTCTCTTGTCAACCTCAGACATGCCCAGCACTTCAACTCTCACGTCTCTGGAAATGACTCCCAGAGGTATTATCTTTAAATATGACATTACTCTTGGATCTGGCCTGAATTTGCAACTGCTTGATCAATATAAGCTTAATGAGCCACCGGCATCTTAAGTTTAAGATGTGCAAACTAGGCCGGGCAGGGTGGCTCACGCCTGTAATCCCAGCACTTTGGGAGGCCACAGAGGGTGAATCACCTGAGGTCAGGATTTTGAGACCAGCCTGACCAACATGGAGAAACCCCGTCTCTACTAAAAACACAAAATTAGACAGACGTGGTAGCACATGCCTGTAATCCCAGCTACTTGGGAGGCTGAGGCAGGAGAATCGCTTGAACCTGGGAGATGGAGGCTGCGGTCAGCCGAGATCGTGCCATTGCACTCCAGCCTGGGCAAGAAGACCGAAACTCCGTCTCAAAAAAAAAAAAAAAAAGCCCAAACTAAACATATCCTTCCAGTAAGAGAATCCTTTATTGCCAGTAATGGTAATTATTTGATAAGATGTGTCTCTACCCCCTTTTGACCTTCATAACTTATAAAAATGGTACAAGATGATTCTTTTAAGAAAGTATAAAATCACATGTATGGTTCAGAAATACCACTCTGGCAGGAATTTGAGGAGGTGACAGATATTCAAGAAAACTGAAAGAGAAACTTTCCATTCCATGTGAGATTATCTAACTTTTGACTGGCCAGGGAGAAATGTGTCTTATTATTCCTAGTGAAAGTAAATGTATCTGCCTGCCTAGAACTCAGCCTAGTATTGATTGGAGAAAATACTAATCTGATGCTTTATGCTTCAGAGAAAGAAAGCATGTGAGTATATGATCTTCTCACAAAGATGATCAATCTTTTCATTAGATTTGTTTTACCATGATGTATTTTGTTCCTCAATAGAATGCCGTGTATGTGATTGTTACTGGTACTCATAGTAAATCTAATAATATCCACCATTTTTGGAGCACTTACTAAGTGTCAGAACAAGTGCTTTGCATGCCATCTTATGTATACTAAGCCTATGGAGTAGATTTTATTATTGTACCCATTATGCACCCATGGAAGCTAAAGACTAGAGAGAATGAGGGATACACGCAAGGTCACCGAGATCACAACTGATATAATTAGGATTTGAAGACAGGCTGTTTGACACCTAAGCTGATACTTCTAAAGACTATTCCAGTAGCACAAAATTCAATTGCTGTGGGGGCATTGTTCTCAGAACCTGGTCTTCTTGAATCACTAGACCGATCCTCCTCAGAATTTAAGACCTGGGTGGAAAGGGAAAGACCATCCAGCTCACCCCATGTGCCTCTCAGGAATGGTGGGGGTTGTCCTCCATTACTGAAAGAAACAGTACAGCTGGCTAATGGAAGGAGACACAGGGGAGAGATTTTCTTTGTGGGAGTTCATTACAGAGGCATCTGCAGACCTCTAACTCTCTCCTGCATGCCCTTTCTCTTTCATAGCTTCCATCTCTAAGCTGTAATGGATGCAAAATTACTGCGGCATTTTGTTCTGCCAGGCTGACCCCATTACGCATACACCACAGTCATAAAGCCCTGGCTTAGTTACTGTTTGCATGTTCAAGACTCCTATGAGGCAGGGAGGTGTGAGGTTTGGCTGCATTTTCAAACAGAGTGGATGCCTTCTTCATTTTAAAAACAAGGAATCCAGCCTCCTTTCAGAATGAATGTTGTTTTGATTACTGCTGGACCAATCCATACTTATTTACCCCTTAATGATGATGTTTCTCTGGTGTGTGAAGGGTCTTTAAATAAATGTTAGGGCAGTGATGCCAGGAAGGCATCATTTCACATGCATTAGTTACAGAAGTTTGGGAGACTTCATTTCCACCCCAACATCCCGTTGTCTTGAGAATATTTTGTTAAGACATAGCAAAAGATATAGCAGGATCATTAGATAATGGTTAATAAAATGTAAGAGTTTGGAAAGGTAGCGATTCTCAAACGTTATTCTCAGTCTTCCTTCTTCTCCATGCCTTGTCAAAAATTTTTGCAACTTTCATCTCACCACATCTGGTGAGAATACTTATCAGAGAAAGTGAGCAAACTGGTTTTGGTAATAATTGACATACCTTTATCTACTAGGAGATTCTGATTTTAATTCATTCAGTAAAAAATATTCTATTTGTTCTATGCACATTTCTAAAAACTTGAGACATATTTGAGAATAAGACACATGGTCCTTGTCCTACAGCTTACATTCTGGTAATATTTGTCAGAAAGCAGTCACATGATTATGAAAAGTTTACCCAAGTTTCTGTATATTCTATAGTTTATCCTATATCTTCTTCCACTATTTCACACATTTCATAAAAGATCTCAACATATAAATATTGTTTTTAGCCTGTGATATTGTCTACATGGAGGGAAGGACTCAGATGGAAATAAGGTATCACAGAAGGGTACAGAGTGCCTTTTCTTTTAAAGTAATTGAAAATATAGGAGTCATATTAGTTATCAGAACATGTTTATATTTCATTATTAAGCTGGTAAAAAGAACCATGGATATATGGACACGTTCTGGATCCTAGATACTTAATAGAAATGATCACTAGCTGTCCCTAAAGGAATTTTATTATACTTCCTAAAATCATGCACTATCTCTTCTGAGGTATGCCCCCCAAAATGTCAGTAGCAATAAATTTGTAAGAACATTTTTAAGGCTGCACAGACAAGTGTGATAGGTAGAAGTCCTGGTGGAGTGAGGAAGGGCTAGTAGCAAACGAGAAAAAGAAAAGAAAAAAAAGCATTTTCAGTCTTGGGCAGCACTTCTGTCTCTTCCAGCATTTGTCAGAATCCAGTTATTAACCTATCAGCCTCAGACAGATTGAAGGAGACACCACCTTTCAAGGTGAGCCCTTAAGAAAAGAAAAATAAGAAACAGTCATTGTTGGGGTTGACAGAGACATGATCCCACCAAGGCCTGGGCTATGCTTGGAGAGGAAATGATACTCAAGCCTGAGTGTGTGCTTAGGGGGCAAGAGATTAGGTTTAGGGGAGTAGGGATATGGAAGTAGTGATAGCAGTGAATACAGAAAGCTATCTGTTTGAATTTGCTTGTGCAAAGAGGCAGAACCATTTCAAAGATACAGGGTGCAGATTTTAGTGAAGAAGTTAGAGCTGACCCCTGCTGGGACTGTGGCATTTCAGTAGAGGAATGGTGAATCCCTTCCCAGTGGGGAACACACACCATCCACATACATGAGGAAAAAAAAAGGAATGACTCTTTTTTATCAACAAATGCATGCCCTTATCTATGATTGTGGTGTCATTTTCTTTTAGCAAACAAGGATAGTTTTTAGCCTTAGTTTGCTCACAAAAGCTTCAGCAAAAAACAAGGGACATCAAATATTTCTGGATTTCCATGTTCTGGGCACATAGTAGGCCTGTGCCTTCTGAAACTTCCTGTATTGAATGGAGCCACATGATCATTTGCAATCAACGAGCTGTGAAGGGGAATGGCATGCGTTCCTTACAGGCCAAGCATTTAAGTGTTGATGTGAGAGTCCTCAGAGCAATTTTTTTTTTTTGCCTTTATCATTGTGCCATGGCTACCAGCAATTTTCAGACAGTGGCCATTGCATCAACCTCAACCCTGAAGTGAGGAACCGTGGCAACATGCAGGCAAGCCTCAAGCCCACCCACAGTAGACAAACATATACCTTTATTGTTATAAACCATTTTGGACTTGTTTGTTACTGCAGCATAATCTGGCTGTTATAGTGGACACATGTGATTAGATACAAGTGTAAGAAATTTTATTTTCCTTGATGAATAGTGGGAAAGTGTGTATATAATATTGTAAACCTTTTTCAGCAACCCAAATTACCACCCCTATGTACCCAAAGTCCTATCTCTGGGCTGCAGTATCCTCAAAGACATTTTGTTTGTTTTATTTTAGTCCTGTAAGAATTAAGGTCAACTTTTTAAAAAAATGCAGTGCTAAGAGAGACACGACAAAATTGAGACAATTTATTAGTGGATTCTTCCGTATCTGAGGGGCCTTTTTGCATGTAGGAGCAGTCGTTACCATCTGTAAGGTGTCTAAAGCTCAATTTATTTAAATCATATATCTGAAGACCAAAACTTTTAAAACCCAAATTTTGTTTTTAAAACTTTATAAAAGATGATAAATTCCTCTTCAAAATTTAAACTTCAACTCCATATTTAGTATGGGTGATTTTTCTTTTTTTTTTAATTTTTTTATTTTATTATTATTATACTTTAAGTTTTAGGGTACATGTGCACAATGTGCAGGTTAGTTACATATGTATACATGTGCCATGCTGGTGTGCTACACCCATTAACTCGTCATTTAGCATTAGGTATATCTCCTAAAGCTATCCCTCCCTCCTCCCCCCACCCCACAACAGTCCCCAGAGTGTGATGTTCCCCTTCCTGTGTCCATGTGTTCTCATTGTTCAATTCCCACCTATGAGTGAGAATATGCAGTGTTTGGTTTTTTGTTCTTGCAATAGTTTACTGAGAATGATGATTTCCAATTTCATCCATGTCCCTACAAAGGACATGAGCTCATCATTTTTTATGGCTGCGTAGTATTCCAAGGTGTATATGTGCCACATTTTCTTAATCCAGTCTATCGTTGTTGGACATTTGGGTTGGTTCCAAGTCTTTGCTATTGTGAATAGTGCCGCAATAAGCATACGTGTGCATGTGTCTTTATAGCAGCATGATTTATAGTCCTTTGGGTATATACCCAGTAACGGGATGGCTGGGTCAGATGGTATTTCTAGTTCTAGATCCCTGAGGAATCACCACACTGACTTCCACAATGGTTGAACTAGTTTACAGTCCCACCAACAGTGTAAAAGTGTTCCTATTTCTCCACATCCTCTCCAGCACCTGTTGTTTCCTGACTTTTTAATGATTGCCATTCTAACTGGTGTGAGATGGTATCTCACTGTGGTTTTGATTTGCATTTCTCTGATGGCCAGTGATGGTGAGCATTTTTTCATGTGTCTTTTGGCTGCATAAATGTCTTCTTTTGAGAAGTGTCTGTTCATGTCCTTTGCCCACTTTTTGATGGGGTTGTTTTTTTTCTTGTAAATTTGTTTGAGTTCATTGTAGATTCTGGATATTAGCCCTTTGTCAGATGAGTAGGTTGCAAAAATTTTCTCCCATTTTGTAGGTTGCCTGTTCACTCTGAAGGTAGTTTCTTTTGCTGTGCAGAAGCTCTTTAGTTTAATTAGATCCCATTTGTCAATTTTGGCTTTTGTTGCCATTGCTTTTGGTGTTTTAGACATGAAGACCTTGCCCATGCCTATGTCCTGAATGGTAATGCCTAGGTTTTCTTCTAGGGTTCTTATGGTTTTAGGTCTAACATTTAAGTCTTTAATCCATCTTGAATTAATTTTTGTATAAGGTGTAAGGAAGGGATCCAGTGTCAGCTTTCTACATATGGCTAACCAGTTTTCCCAGCCCCATTTATTAAATAGGGAATCCTTTCCCCATTGCTTGTTTTTGTCAGGTTTGTCAAAGATTAGATAGTTGTAGATATGCAGCATTATTTCTGAGGGCTCTGTTCTGTTCCATTGATCTATATCTCTGTTTTGGTACCAGTACCATGCTGTTTTGGTTACATTTCAAATACCTTTTAAAATACATACCTTTTACATTTAAACTTAAATCTGTAGTAAATTATGAGTTTGATTCATTTTATCATTATGTCTCTATGTGTTTTTGTATTTTCTGAGGATTATATTAGATTAATACCAATGAATCTATTAAATAGTTGTTGCTTCTCTAATATGAATCAAATCTAAGCTTCTGATCAGGCTGAGGTTTTTTTTTTTAATCATTAAATTTATTTATTGTGTCAAGATAATTGCCTTTCCCAAAAAGTCTAAATGTTTTCCTATAATTTGCTGTCTCTCTACAAGTAATATATTTTTAAAAGTCATACTTGGTGAGATTATATGATCCTTGTTCATTATTAAATATTGCCTTTTATTTAACACTATTAAAAAGATATATTCTTATAAACAGCTTATTAAAAGTCAGGAACCATCTGGAAGTTTCATCTCCCAAAAGATGAGATGAATCCAAATAGTTCTTTCTCTTTTTAGCATGTCAAACTAATGTGTCATCCTAGAATGCATCATTGAGCCCCATTTCACTAGGTTATTAGGTGTGAAGCCCAGATCTAGACCAAGCCTGTCTGCTCTTGGTAAGCCTCTTTCTTTTTTTCATTTTTTCTAATACTGTTTGATGTATTTCCTGTTATTTTTATTTACTGTTTTCTACTTATCCAACAGTAACATGGCCATGCCTATACCTTATTACTTTGTAAACAAGTACCTAAGTAACAGCTAAACTAAAGCATACATGTTCATATATTTTAGCATTCCCCTAATCATTGAAATCAATAACAATTCAATATACTCTATTATATTCAGATTTATTTTATATTACCACTATGTTTTATATCATAATATTCTGTATATTAACTTTTCTGAGCATCACTATGAATCTTTCACAAACTTAGCCTGTTTTAATCAACAGTAAAAATGAAGAGTGATTTTGTTGTTAGCAATCTTATTTAGTGTTCAAATTATTATCAAATGGCCAGCTGGATCTCCTTTAAATGGGCTCCTTGTTCTTTCAACACTTTATTTGATATCTGTGGCCACATACTTGTATTTTGCAATAAAAAAACTTTAGATTCTTTGCAATTATTTTCTTCCGCTAAGCAGAAAATCAACAAAATTCCAGAGAACCTTGTGCAAATGAGTGTTGATTGTGGCCATGGTGCACCTGCACTTTAAGTAATAACAAAGCTGAAAAATATGTTTCTTTTAGAGGTCATGAGTTCACACTGACAAGTGTGAACTCCTCATGAGTTCCATGAGAAGGGCATAACTTTAGGTAATTTCTTATAAGCTCATTGCCACTATGTAAACCAGCTTATGATTCTTATCTAGATGGTCAGTATACTATAAATATCAGTGAATATTCAGAATAGAAGCTGATAGAAAAATCAAACCATAGAAAAGCAGGGAGAGTGTGAGAATATATTCACCATGTATACATATATGCCCCTAAATAAAAGCCTGAAAGTATCTACTCTAAAATTGATTTATCTTCCTCACTATCCTTTTTAAATTTTTTATATTATTCACCTTTTCTTCTTTGAACATATTTTATTTTTGTAATGAGAATGCAAAGATGTTAAATTTTTTAAATAACTAAAGAAACAGTTCCAGCAGGAAATAGCACTATGTGTTGTTCAACATACACAGTGAATCTTGCATACACAACATATTAATAAAATCTCAAAAATTGCTTACTCTTTACAAGTAGGAGATATTTTGCTTTTTGTGTCCATACTTTCCCTTTAGAATGAGGAGGATTCTAAGTAATCTTATTGTATCATATTTCTACTTCATCATATTGCTCTCTAGGGGGGAAATTAACAGCAGAAGACTTGTCACTTGAGTTCTATTCATGACCTCTCTACTCTGAGCATTACAGATGGAATGCAGCGAAGAGGAGATGCAATTCTAGGGGAATATGGGCCCATAGATCTTTCAAAACAAAGAAGAAAAGCTTTCTCACAATTGCTATAGCAAGTAATGCTTTCTACTGCTTTAGAGTCATCACTGTAAGAACATTTGATCCAGAAGTGAAGAACAGGACTATATTCCATGTGGCTTTTCAAGGCGACTGAGAGCACCGCTCCCTAGAATCCTTCAGCCACATTGATATGTGTGTCATAAAATGGTGAGATCATGATCTCATTGATGTGATATGAATCAAGAAAGCAATATGCTCTTTGCTGGTATAAATGATAGCTGCATGAGGGCTTACCTATAAGTGAGGAATGAAATTTGAATTTTGGAAAGAAGTTTGTAGCTACATGAATACCTTGCAGCCTCTCTTTTCAACAGTCCCAACATTTTTACTGTCATGTGATTTCTTCTATAGCTCCATTTATATCCAACTTAAAGTTCACTCTAAACATTTTCATTTTTTATTAGACAATTCTCTTTTGATTATCTAGTTTTATAAAATGGCACATGGGTTTATCACTTGGAGACAAAGAAGCAATACCCTATATGCTGTGTGTGAACTAAGCAATATCTTCAGTGACCATTAATTGACAGACTTTACAAGAACTCATGAGATTGGTCAATGATCATGAAGTGCATCTGTAATTCATGTAGCAAATGTGGACTGAAGAACTAAGAGCAAAACATATACTTCCTGCAAATACCCACGGTTAATATAGCATAGAAACAGAAATTTAAGCTCTGTTGTTAGAAGGCTGGAGTTATTAACGAAACCATAGTAACTAAAATTCATGCATACTAGAACCAAGCAAAATGCAGACTACCTGTGTGTATATGTACATTTAGTATTCTTTTGTTTGTTAGTTTTTTACTTTGTAGCTTCAGCACACCATGCCACAAACTTTGTGCCTTATAATGCCTTGGCTGAATATCTTCTCAGAGGATGATTATTCACTTTTACCTTTGTTTGCCAACTTATTCCACTGCCGCTCTATTTGTCTTGCAATGCATTCTGTGTACTGGTGAAGAAGTTTTGACCACAAATAGCTGACAAATATGTGCAGGTGGTCAAGCACAGAAGCAGAAAGAAAATTCCTCTGTGGTTGTTAACGTGAAGGTTTTCCAGGGGCTTGGGGCACTGGTTAAGGAAACAGACTAATGAGTAGCAAACAGGGATTGATGGGGGTCCTCTGACATTTTGAGGATATTCCTACACATCACTGCAGCCTGAGGGAAGCTTGGCTGAAAGAAACTGGCCAGAAGCATGTTCTGACTTTGGCTGACTTGGAAAGAAGGGCAGTGCTATTAACAATGTACTCACAGTGGGAGAATTTCCTCCCAGTGGAAGGTTGCTTTAATGGTCCCATATAATGCTAATACCATTAGCACTCTCATTTCCAGATACTACATGGGATACATAAGTAGAAGAGTTAGGAATCGTTTTTCTGAAAAGACATTCTAATATTATTTGGATATTAAATACAAATAAATACCTCTGTTAAGATATTCAGACCCAGTATTAGTGTAAGTGGGTACAGTAGAAAGAGGCCTTAACTTGGAATATGTAGTGATTAGGTTTAACTCACGGCCCTGCCAATTATTAGCTGTGTTTGCCCATTCATTTATTCGTACATTTGAATACATTCATTTATTTTCTTACAAATCTTTACCAAGTGCCTATTACGTGCCAGATCGCACACCAGGCTTTAAGCAGTCAGGGTCAAATCACTTCACCTCTTCAAGTTTCTCACCTGTAAAATTCTGAGACTTTTTTGAAATCTACTTTTAAAAAAATACATACCTGATTCAAAAGGCAGCTTTATAATTTGAAAACCTCTATTTTACTCCTGTTTTTCTTTGGAGGCCAAAGGTGACCCTAAATAATTTCATGGAAGTAATTAAAATATAATCTTTAGTGATTAACTTCAGAATTGAGAGAGTAAAAAGTATTTTTCAATTCATCTTCAGCTTATGCCATCACCTCAGCAAGAACAATGAGTGTGCAACAATTCACTGTTTTGTAGGATGCTAATTAGAGGGTAGACTCCTCATGGAAAAAGCCCAAGCCTCTGGTTCACTCCTCTCCATCCAGTTGGAGCTACAATGAAATGATTTTCTATGGCTGTGTGAGTGTGTGTGTGCGTGTGTGTGTGTGCATGCGTGCACGCACGAACTCACACACACAAGCCTGGGAAAGAAGACCCCCCCACTCTGTCCATTATTCAACTCAATGTTTACTGTCAAGATGAGTTTTCCAATTTCCATTGTTTCCCCTAAATTGAGACTCTCATGTAGAGTTTAGAGCTGGTATGTCTGCTAGGAAATAGCTATATAATAAAACAGCCATATAATAGCACTATAATTCATCCAGTTATTCATTCCTTCCCTGAAAAATAGGACCTAAAATGCATCAGTGTGTGTAGGTTTCAATTAAATTCAGAGGACAGTTATTGAGTGACTACTGAATGCAGTCTGGCTGGACTGAGACTATTGAGATGGATAAGAAACTGTCCTCTCTCAAGGAGCTTAAAATCTAGAGGAGAGAGAGGTGTATAAAATATATAATTGAAAATGTTTGCTGTAATTTCTAAGAGAACACACCTGGGGATGTGAAAATGGACAGAAGAGAGGATTTAGCTCTATCTTGGAGGCTGGGATATAAGTCAGGGAAAGCATTTCAGTGGAGATTACGCTTAAAGTGGGAGTACTGTATACATGAATAAGCAGAGCAGGCCAGGTAAGCAAAGTTGTGGATGGGGAAAGATGCATTCCAGCCAGCAAAAATGTTTTGCCTCATTGGAAGATTGCTTTTCTCACCCTTAGCACCCTCTGCTTATTCCTCTTTTTGTTTTTAACCATTTCTAAGTTGTATCTTAAGACTCTAATCAATGTAATGGGATGGCTGTATCCCTCTCCACTCCATCCCATATCACACCACCCGAATGAGCAACAAATCTTGGCTTCTGAAAAATGTAGCGCCTGATGCCAATCACGTGACGCCAATCAAAACTTCTGCTTACAGCTCTAATTTAGGTCTGGGGGCATTTCTGTGTTACTTGAAACTAGTATTGATTGCATCAGCTCTCAATATAATGCCCCAATAGTCATCCTTGCTGCTTTAGCTAAGGAACAAAAGGTAAAATCAAGCTAAATGAAATGAGGTAAATGTAGGATCAGAAAAACCAGGAGTCTTCATTGCCTGCTCTGAGGCATCATCAAAACGAAAAGCTCTCTGGCTGGCAAGGTCAGTGAGGGAGACAAGAGAGGATAGGAATACTTGGAGACAATATGTTGCCCTGCTAAGAGCAGGTCATGGTCCTTAATGTGAACCATGTCATTTGCTTACAGTCTTTATTATTTAATCTCCGACAGATGAAAATTGGTTGAGAACACGCAATGGTACAGTCTTCTGTGTGTGCTTGCATGCCAGTGAGATCTACTGAGAGAATTAACCTCTACTCTCCCAGCACAATCGGTGGTCATTTTGGGTGACCATATCATTTATCTCCAAACCAGGACACCTTGGAGAACACAAGAGGATACTGTTAAATAAACGTGCGTGTATAATAGACACATAGTGGGACTTCCCCAGGCAAACAGGGACTTTTAGGGGATATATGATCACCTTAACATGTTTTCTGTCTGGAGGGAAATTTCCAAGGAGAAATACAAATAATACCTGGAACATGACTCTAGAGGTAGGCTAAGACTGCAGGGTATTAATCAATATATAAGTTTATAAGTTTATAAGCATGTGAAAACTTCAAATTTCAGCAATGATTCTCTAAACTTTTTGCTGAGACAGATAAAATAGCTGTTTTTTTTTCCCTCACACAGAGTACATTCTCATAGGAATATCTGAATTACATGCAGTTCCTAGAAAGCAAGCTATAATTACATTATTCAAGAAAACACTGCAGTTCAGGCTAACGTTTTTGTATATTTGTTTGGTACATTTTGTACATGTTTTTTTAATGTGTTTATACATATGTACATAGATAACTTTACATTTGATGATCAGTATTTAAATTATTTATGTACTTAAACTATTACAAATACACTACTTGGCACACTCTTTCCCCAGATCTTCATCTGGCTGTCCCTTTTCACCTTCTAGATCTCGACTCAACATCTCCTTCTTAGGCCATTTCTGACCACTATAACTGATCCCTGTCATGTTCTATCACAATGTCCTTTTGCCATTTTCTTAGCACTTATTAGTGTATAAAATTATCTTCTGTATTTACCTGTGAGCTTTCCTCACTAGAGTGAAAGAAATTACGGACAATAGTTCCACCTACCTTGTTCAGTAGTACACCTCCAGCACTTTGAAACCTGTAGGGATGCAATAGGTACTCAATAGATAGTTGTTCATTGGATGGACTGATGGGAAATAGGCCATCTTGTCTTTATTGAACAACTTTTGCAGGAAGTATTCTCCTCCCTTCATGATTTTTGTGCATAGGTAAGTACCTGCTTAGACAACTCCAGTTCCTGCTCTCACACTTCACCACTAGATTGTTGCGATGCAGTCTTAAATAGCCCTCAAATATGTACTCAACCACATCTTGCAACAAGATTGTCATCAGCACCCCTTTCACTATGCTTGGTCTCTATATACTTTACTTTTAGCCTTCTCCTGAATTGGTCTTAGCCCAGTAGCATCTTGTGCCGATGTCAGTCTTCTGGTTGACCAAGTAAACGTATTTTTTCATTTCCTCTTTTTTTGCTCATCTTTTTCATCTCTTGCTGATGATTGTCAACTGCAATGACACCGCACTTTTATACACTGCATGATGTATACTTACTCAGAATTTTTCTTATTGCCAAATAAATTATTTCATATGCTTATGCAACTCCTTTCATTAAAAGCATGTTTTGTACTTTGTTCTCATTATTAACAGAACTATTTTTTCAGTTATCTTACTCACTGTTTGGACATCACAGCATTCAAAATGTTCACAAAGTACCTTAAAAATTGAACACAGAGGCCTCTGTGGTTAGTGTGACTGAAAAACTTAACTTGATTTTTAAGTCAGTCTAATTTTAATTAACTTAAACTTAACTTTAAAAATTGATATTCAATTCAGTCACTGGAAAACATAAGTGTGTGTGAAACTACTCGGATATATGAATTACTTTTTCAATTGTAAGTTTTGTGAAATGTATATACAGATAAAATATTTCTAATAAAAACTTAGTGTCGGAATTGAGATGTGCTGTAAGTATAAAATACACATCAAATTCTGAAGACTTCGTACGGGAAATAGGATGTAAAATAGCACATTTACAATTTTAAATTTTGATCACATTTTGAAATAATTTGAATGTATTGGGTTAAGTAAAGTATATTATTAAAGTTAATTATACCTATTTCTCCTTTTTTGGGGCGGCTACTAGAAAATCTAAAATTATATAGTTGCTTTGCATTATATTCCTCTTGGACTGTGTTGGCCTAGATCATTTATTAGCTTAGGCCACATAATGCAAATTTACATTAACTTTATTTGGTCTTCATCATATTAATGATAAAAGCAAAACAAAACAGGAAACCACCAGGTGCTAATAGTCACAGGCTGAGTTCTCTAGGAACAGACTCTGAGATGGAGTTTAGCGTGCCACATAATTTTTAAGGAGTTCCCTGAGGAAGGAAGTAGGATTGAGCAGAGAGAAGTTGAGCTGTGGTGCAGGCCCAACACTGGGCTCAGCTAACCCCACGAGGAGCTCTGACACCAACATGACCTTTCAGTTTGTGCTGAGTTGGGCCAAGATGGCCAAGTCTTTCTACCCCATCATCAACAGGTCATTGAATGTGGGTCACTCTGGGGAGAGCATGATCTTAGGCAAGTTGGTGCTCTGTGTCTGAGGCCAACCCTGAAGGGGCTGGCAGCTGAAGGCTGTCTATGGACAGCACTCCTTGCAGCTCAGGTCAGGCAGTAAGTCTTTAGTTGCAGGGTGAGCTGGGCAGCACACATTAGAGTGTCTACTATACTAACATTTCTTGTTAAAGATTTCCCATGAAGATATTGATTATTGTCTTTTTCAGTTTTTAATCAGATGCATTGGCTAATACCAGCTTGTAGCGCAAGCTAAGTCTGTCCTCTAAGGCCATGGTATGAATTGTGTGTTTTCCTTTCTTCCTTCGTCTCTGGCTTAGCTCCTTTCATTACCTTCATGGCCCCTCTAGAAGTTTATGTTAGGTTTTTAAGGCCAGACCAGACTGACTTGAGCCCAGCCGTAATTGGGGACCAGATTCAAGGCTCTCTCTTGGTGGCAGGTGACATTAGTCAGACTTTATTCTTATCTATGAAAGTTCATAAGTAAGTGAGCTTTTGTGTTTTTCTGCTTAACTCTCATTACTACCTGTTATCTCCTTGAAGACAAGGGATATGTAAAGGTGCATATATGTGTATAGATTGTGTATGTGTTTGAGTATATATGTATGCTTTAAGCCTTGTTCCGAGATTGGTTTATATTAGAAACTAAACAAATACAGCCCAGCACAGTGGCTCACGCCTGTAATCCCAGCACTTTGGGAGGCCGAGGCGGGCGGATCACAAGGTCAGGAGATCGAGACTATCCTGGCTAACATGATGAAATCCTGTCTCTACTAAAAATACAAAAAAAAATTAAGTGGGCGTGGTGGTGGGCGCCTGTAGTCCCAGCTACTTGGGAGGCTGAGGCAGGAGAATGGCGTGAACCCAGGAGGCGGAGCTTGCAGTGAGCAGAGATCATGCCGCTGCACTCCAGCTTGGGTGACAGAGCAAGACTCCATCTCAAAAAAAAAAAAACAAAAAAAGAAAAAAGAAACTAAACAAATACATTATTTACTGAAGGAGTAAATATACAACCAGTGGTGTCCTCATTCTGTATCTCCATCTTCAGAGAATGCTTGTGTGCCTTCAAATTCATGACATTTTCCTCTCACCCCTTGGTGGTGAAGAAACTGAAATATTGACCCCATCCCCAAAAATTAATAAGTTAAGTGTAAGTGGTACCTGTCGTCCATTTGAAAGGGAATATCTAAATGGAATGGGAGGACAGGCACCTATTCGCAGCAGGCAGAAAGGGTACTTGTCAACAGGTAATATGGGAAAGCTAAGAAAGATTAAGACTTTATTTTTCCCTATAGTCTGCCTTTCTGTGTTCCCAATTCTTTACACTGCTGTGTAATTTTATGGAATATGATTCTCAATTAGGAAACTTGAACGAAGACAAAAAAAAAATGGTAAGAGACTATCTTCTAAATATATCCTTAGTTCTTCAGGCAGCAATTTAATTTCAGTTAAAAGAAAGAACAAAGGCATGTCAATGTTTTGGAATGAGGCTAGCCGAGGACTTTCACTGGCACTCTTTTTAGAACTAGACCATTGGGGAAGTTGCAATGTTACATAATGCTATGCTTCTCATTGCCATAGAGAAGCAGCAGCTGCTTTGAGACTTTAGAAAATCAGCAGTGACTTGAACTCTGTGTTGCTTGTGTCCAGAAAATTCCAGGCACTTTGTCAAATTTTTTCTTCATTTTCAAATTATCCTTTTGAGGAAAATATAAAGGAGTAATCCCATTATCTCTATTTTAGAGATAATTAAGCTGAATTTCAAGAGGTTTGTTGTCTTGCTTCAAGTTGTCCATTAGCAGAACGGAGAACAAAATTTTGCTTTCTGTCTTTCCCAGACTGATTATCTATTGTAGCTTTTCTTTGGCTATTGATACAATATCAAATATTTTGTATGTATGTGAAAATTTTGAAATTCCATTTATTTCACTAGTTTACTGAATCCTTGCCTTTCACTGCTGACCAAGGTTAGAACTAATATAAAACTATTTCCTTTAGAATGCCTAGTGAATATTTTTTGCCACTCAGGCTAAAACACCATTGATAATTTTTACTCTCTCGTATATGTACAAATAACAGAATAGAAAGGAATATGGGAGGTACATGATATGAAATGAGACACATCTTGACTAAAATATTTTAGTTTAGAGCAAATTTGCTCTGATCATGGTTATTCAAAGGATCTGTTTATTTGTATGTGGCATTGTGGTGTGTGTAACCTCATAAACAAATGCAGAGCCTGGGAATAAGAAAGATGACTTATGGTTTCACCTCCAAGATTTTGACTCAACAAAGTCATAGAACCTCTCCCTTTCATAGTTTCTCTCTCTCTCTTTCATATAAATATATATATTTCACAATAATTACTTGAATAAATCCTAGTTACCTCTCCTAAAGAGTTTCAAAAAATAAACACATAGATATGAAGAAAGATGGCACAATAGAAATGAACAGTGGTCTTACTATCCCTGTCCTCTATGGGCTTGCTAAGCAATACCCCAAGGTAACTTTCAAGCTGACTTTGATGTCAATGCCCAGATTCACGTATAGGAGTAACATAGACCACTAAGAGGGGTTTCTTGACAATCTGCAGTATCTCTCTCCCCCTTACAAAAGACAGCTTTTTAACATCAAGAGGACAGTTGTTCACTCTAATTGGAATTATTAAACCAAATAAATGGCTGTTAAATTCAAGGA
Source organism: Pongo pygmaeus (assembly GCF_028885625.2). Classification (NCBI taxonomy): domain Eukaryota; kingdom Metazoa; phylum Chordata; class Mammalia; order Primates; family Hominidae; genus Pongo; species Pongo pygmaeus. Next base: position 78,099,082 of record NC_072388.2, read on the forward strand.
GCAAAGATCTGAATAATAATTAGTTATCATTTGCAGAGATAATTCAAATGATAGCTAATTATTGGGCAAGCACTCTACAAAAATTATTTCCTTTCATTCCTATGAGATGGGTACTTTATGAGGAAAGAGAGAGGTTCAGAGAAGGCATGTCAGTTTTCCAAGATCCCACAGCTCATTGTTGACTGAGCCTTGACAGGAAACTACAGCTATGTTTAAAACCAGTGCTGTTTCTAGTGTACTATCCTGCTTCCTTGTAATGATCCAACACTTTTGTTCTTTTTCTCCTTTTTAAAAATCAGGTAGTATCTGATTGACTTTGTCTTTCTTTTCCTCCAAGGGTACACTCACCAACTGCTGTCCAGAGTTAAATTTATAGTCACAAAGCAAGAGAAAAGTCTGTGTTTCCAAGCCAATGGGCTGGGTTTCCAGAGGCATAAATCCTGGGAATTAGTAATATCCCATATAAAATCACTGAAGGATGGTGCCTGTGGTTATGTCAGTGGCCTCTATGATACTCCCTAAAGGCATAATTTATCCCACAGTCCCTAGACACATTCGTTCATGTTCTTTGAAACAGAGCACACTTGCCTTTCCCAGAAATTTTTCAACCAAACAGGACTAGGACATAGATCAAGGTCTGTCAGCCTACTCCCAAAGTGTCCTCTGCAGACTTTGTTGCTACTAAACTAGAAATAATCTGTAGTTTCTCCTGTTTCCTTTTCCATTAATGACCAACTTTATATACACTCAAAATGAATAAGTGATACGGTTTGTTCTTCTCCTCTACTTCTCTGCTTCCCAAAGTAATTTGCAAGTTAGAAGAGGAAATCCATTAGGAGAGGCTGAATGGATTAAAAGATAATAGGATTTGGAGAACAGGACCCAGTGAATCACAAATAAATTCATTACATTCACAGCTGACAATTGCTGAGTCCCAGCCTGCTCCTCTCACAATGGGGCCAAGGTCTGTGCAGCATGCTGGTGTGCCTGGTGAAAGGAGAAAATGAGCTTCATAAATACAAACTTTAGAGTCAATCATATGTTCCCCAGGGACTGCCAGTACTTTACTTAGCAAGAATAGAAAAGGAATTCTTAAGGATATAAAGGAAAAAACGAACACTGTAAAACACAAACCATAACAATGGAAAACTATAGAGCCTTGCTTCCAAAGCTTAGTCATCCATACTTTTCTGAAATGCCAGGAATTGGGATATGGAAAAGAGCCCAGAAAACTACCGGAGGCATCCATGGAACAACCACAGAATTCTCATTCTGGAAAGCTGTGGCAGGGCTATGTTCTCATCATTTCACCTTAATCACCTTTTACCCCTTGGGGCCATTTGAGGACCATGAAATTCCAAGAATGGGTAGAAAATACTCCCCCAACCAAGTAAGAAATAAGATTCTTTTGTTTCTATATGTCCTGGATTCTGCATGCTGCCTGCTCAGAGAGGGGAGCCTTACACTGGAGTTTGCAGGCATTTGCTGCTGTCTCAATAGGTAGATCTTCAATTAGGTCCCAGCTTCGTGCCATCTGTTATTTCTAAAGTATTTTGGCCTTTAGCTGGAGGAAGGTGACAGGAGAGTGTTCTGTTCTGCAGAAAATTTGCTTGTCATCAGAGTAACTGTGTACTGTTGAAACAGCTACTGCCTACATTTTACTGCCTCTTGAAAGCTAGCATTTTGGTGTGAATCAATTATGAAAAGTAATGCACACTGCCCCAACACGCATACCGCCCCAACACACACACATACACATACACCCCGCCTAAAAACCTGAGACATAACACAATGTCTAGAATTGTGGGCAATCATGCAGAGCACTTCAAACAATATTAAAATCCAGCCACTTGTAAAGAGTGAGTAATAAAATAAGTTTAGGGTTATATAAATTGAGTCTAATAAAATAATTCAGATTCCTATGGTACATTACAGTTTTATAGTATTGCCTTTATTTTCTCTTGTTCTTCTACAAATGCCTTTTTGAATATTTATTCATTACTCATTTCCTAGATAAAGATAGTAAGGCTTAGACCTTTTACCAGGATATCATAGCTTAAAAAATGGCAGAGCTATTTAATTCATATTTAAAATCATATTTTTTCTTTTGCATTTTTCTACTTCCTGGCATATGTTTTTTTCTCTGATATTAGGGTATAGGACAGGACAAGGGACAATTAAAGTCCCTCCAAAGATTAGGTCAGAAAGGGACCATAAAAGCTTTTCCATTAGGAAGCTGGCTTTGGCGTTTCATTGTCATTGGAGAAGGCCCATGGCACGTGTTATGCTAGGAAAATACGTCCTGAATCCTTTTGTAGAAAGCAATAAGACAGCATTTCTCAGAAAGAAAATGCTTTGCTAAGCAAATACTTTGAAAAAAACAATAAATGATTTTTTAAATGGCATTACAATGTTCTTTGAATAGGACGTGGGAACAGGAATCAAACTTGGATATATTGTATTTTCATCTTATTTTATTTTATTTTTATTAGAGACAGGGTTTTGCTCTGTCACCCAGGCTGAAGTATAGTAGCATGATAATAGCTCACTGCAGCCTTGACCTTCCAGGCTCATGATCCTTACGCCTCATCCTCCTGAGTAGCTGGGACCACAGGCATGTGCCACCATGCCTGGCTAATGCCTTTTACATTTAGTATGGACAAGGTCTCACTGTATTGCCCAGACTGCTTTCTAACTCTTGGGCTCAAGTGATCCCTCCACCTTGGCTTCCCAAAGTGCTAGGATTAGAGGTGTTATTGCATATTTTTACAAGTATCAGACATGTATGTTCTGAAAAGTACTAGAATCATTGAAAATAAGTCACTGTGAAGTGCAATGACTCTTGAAAATAGGGGATAGCAGAAGTGTGAAACTTTGTAGGCTAATCATTGTGGCCATTGCCTAATTAGGATTTATAGTACCAAGGCCTGACCAAAGTCATAAATTATCAGACAAAATTATTGGACAGAAAGTGAATGACTGCATATCTTGTTAAAATCACTAGGGAACTTAGACAGAAGGTAATGACTGAAAGGAGAACTTGCCTGAAACGTCAGGATAAAAATAGTTCTTGATATATGAAGATGATCTGAAAAATGAGCCAAAATTTGTGTTGCAAAACAGCAATTCAAGAATTCAAGCTTAAAACATTGCCTATTTTTTTCTTCAGAAAACAGGATGCAAAAGTCAGTGTGAATGAGCAAAGCCATTGAGTTGCTCCCAAAGCAGAAGAAATTAGACAAAGCTATTATGGAGGAGATGGGGATGGATTTCCACAAGAGATGGCAATCTCTATGTGAGGGGTAATTTAATGAAAAATTTGCAGGTGATGCACCTGTCTTTTCAAAGTTCTTTTCATCCCTGCAATTTCATACTTTTTCACCTTCAAGGCCAATGGCTTTGTCAGTGCTACCTGAATTGTGCCTTTGAATGAGTAATGACAGATTTGAAATAAGAACATTGGAACATTTTAAGTGTCCAGTAATATTTGCTCCTGGATCTACTTTGAATGGTGGATGTGTGATGACTGGTCTCCATGAATGGGATCATCTAATGCCTTTTAAAAATTAAAGACATAGTGTCATTTGGCCTTTTTACAATGCAGTACTGTCTTGTCACAGAAGACTTCAGGATTTCTTTTGGTTAGCAAGTCAACAGAGACCTGTGTAACTAGGCCTGCATATATGCATGCATGTTGTTACTTGATGTATTCGGTTACAACAAAAGGAAGTCAGTCCTAGTAAATAACACCATCCATATGAGATTTATGGGTTTCACTTATAAATATTAAGTTAATAAATAAAATATTATCCTATCATACTTAATAACAAAGGTATAAGGCTACAATATTACACCTGTCCTGTAACTTCACAGATATGAAATGAATATCTAGAAAACATCTCTGACTTGCTACGAGTGTGTCACTAAAGCCCTACATTGACCACATGTTGCAATATCTGATAATGCAACTTTCACATTATTTTTGAAAGTTCTTAATTGGTGATTAAATTCCTGAGAATTTCCAGTAATGCATACCAAATGTCCTGAGACTTTTTAGACAAAAATCTGACTCGCCTTCAAAATCAAAACAAAAAATCAGTATTACTGTGATTTCAAGTCATAATCTGAAATTAAGTCCGCCTTTAAAATTAAATGCTGCCAGGATCACATGCTCAAAGGCTTTCTTGGAAGTATGGCTTATACAAATGGCATATGCATATATATATATATATATATATAAAATATACATGGCATATATACATATATACGTATATATCATATATACATATATGATATATACATATATATCGTATATACATATATAATATATACATATATATCATATACACGTATATAATATATACACGTATATGAAATTGGCAACAGAAACACAGGAAACAATATGAAAAAATTATTTTGTTCATTTTGAAAGCTATATTTGTTGTCATTTTTTAAGGCAGTAAAATTGTCATTCGAACCAAACCCATTTGTTTCATTACCTATTAATTTCTATCTCTTCACACTGCTTGGATTGGAGATAGCAAACAGGCCATGAAAACACCTTGGGAAAATAATTCTTGCACATTCTCTAACAAAATTGGAAAAATTACTGATAGATTCTTGGTTTGGTCATATGGTGCTTACATGAACTGGAGAACTTTGGTTTGAGCTAGTTCAAATTTTAACACACTATCCTTACATACCTATGTTTGAGAGACTGTTATATGGGATTTGAGAGATTTTGAAAACATGACCTTTTTCTTGCCATTTGTGAGCAAGGAGAGATGTAAGCTGTTTACCTCTGTACCCAGCAAAATATCTTCCAACGAGGTTAGAATCACTAGGGCCTTTCTTAATGTTGGATCACCCCTATTATACCTCCTGAGTAAAGTGGAGAATAATTCTCTTTAACCATAAGAGTGCCATGTTGCAATTGTTATTATCACCCCCCTCACTGTGTGTGTGTGTGTGTGTGTGTGTGTGTTTGTGAAGTTAAATGATCTTTAATAGTGGTTTGTTACCAAAAAATCAATGTAAGCACAAGTCACCTAAATAAAAACTGCTGTATAAGAAGGAGGCACACATATGGAAAACATATAGGAATACAAGAAACATTTATTTTTGGCCCTTTTCCTCTTTTAGGGCCATTTCCTTCCTTTTCCTCTACCTTGGACAGCTAGTTTCAATAAACAAAACCTTGTCCTTATTACTACCACTTTTAGAATGCCTTAACTTGCCCTTAATGCTTAGCCTTTCAACAGGTGCATCCTTGTATGTCCTGAATAAACATACAAACACATAGAAACACACATACACACATACAAATGTATACATATTTTGTATAGTATGTCTGTATATATTTAGGCACATATTTTAAAAATAAATGCATTCAATTAAGAGAAACATTGAGTGGTAAAAGAAAAATTAGCAAACTGATATAAGGTGTAGCAGTCTTACTTACCAAATGGAACAGGTGTGTTTTTCAACTTTAGTTGGTGCCTTTAATTGGCCATTTATTCCTCAGTGTGCTGGGCTCAGTAATAAGTGATATGACAACACAGCTTATACCAGTGGTGGACTTCTACAACCAGTGGAATAGTCAAGAAGGGTCAAGCTGTCTCCATTGATTTGGAAGTAGATTGTACCTACTTATCACAAGCATCTTAGCTTTCCTAACCTTCTTTTCTATCAAGGATTGTCCCCTTGTCCATATCACATGTTGCCTATCAACCTTAATGTCACTAAGAAATTAGATTATTTATGGAATGTGCTTAGCCCTGTGTCTGGCTCCTTGTAAGCAGCTGATAAATGTAAGCTGCTATAGTTATCACACTTTGATCCTTACCATGTTTCCTTGATATATTGAGAGCAAATAATTGAATCTGCATTTTATTAAAAGAAAACTGAGACTAATGGAGGTGAAGAGGTTACCTGACTTCTCTTTGGCTCAGGATTAGTGAACAATATTATAGGTACTTGAACTAAGAACTCCAATCTTTTAGGCCAATGATTGCTCCTCAGCATCAAAATTTAAAAGTAGTTAGTTATTTTTGTTTTCTGAAACCATCCTGAGAAAATAAAGGAGATACCACTTCTGTCTTGTCTCTTCTCCCTGGTTTTAAACCTGTGCCTTGTCATAATGCAAAGGCCATGTATTTATTTAAAAATTATAAACACATTTTACCTGAAGTGACAGCTGAACTGTGGTTCTAAATAGCCTCTATTGGTGGCCTCAAACTTCTGTATATATTCAGTATATTCCATTAAGTGCAATTTTATGAAAATGTCATAAACAAATCAATCACTCTTGACTTAATTTTCAGCCACCATCAGCTTCTATTGAGAATCTCGGCCATCAAAATATCCATAAGGCCATATGATGAAGTACATATAAAGTACTGTGTGAGCACAGTGAAAAAGCAACGAGATTCTTTTTGGGGGTTCAGGGAAAGCCGCCAAGTGAGGGTGCCATTTGAATTGAGTATAAAATGATGAATAGAGATTTGTCCATTGAAAAGGGCAGACAGGCTGGGCACGGTGGCTCAAGCTTGTAATTCCAACTTTGGGAAGCCGAGGTGGATGGATCACAAAGTCAGGATACAAGACAAGCCTGGCCAACATGGTGAAACCTCATCTCTACTAAAAATACAAAAAGTAGCCAGGTGTGGTGGCTGGCACCTGTAATCCCAGCTACTTGGGAGGCTGAGGCAGGAGAATTGCTTGAACCCGGGAGGCAGAGGTTGCAGTGAGCCGAGATGGCGCCACTGCACCCCAGCATGGGTGACATGGTGAGACTCCATCTCAAAAAAAAAAAAAAAAAGTAAAGGGCAGACAGAAGCTGGAGATAGAGTGACCCCTGTCAGACTGAGGGGGACATTTGAGCAAAGATATGAATATTAAAAAAACAATGATCCAATATGGTTGAATTGGGTGAGTGGCAAGAGTGGCTGTTGGCAACCTGTGAAGTGGCATGCATGCCAGGTTAAGAAGTTGGAGATAATTTGGTAATATTTGAGCTGCAATAGATAGTTTCAGAGAGAACTATGCCATGACCAGATGTGTGACTTAGATAACCCTGACAGCATGGGATGGACAAATGGCTAGGGTTGAGACTGCAACCAAACTCTTCACAATTTCAGGAGAGAAATGATGAGGAATGAAATTGAAGAAGTGGCCATGGAGGTGGAGAAAAGAGAGCAAATTCCAGAAAAATATTGTGGATTTGCTCAGTGGACCTTGGCACTGGATGAAATATACAGAATAAGTGCAAGGGGGGAGACAGAAGATTCACTTGGATAGTTGGGTTGATAACTGTAGCCATAACTAAGGGAAATATATTAAGCTCCTCTTCTCAATAAAGATTAGATTTAATTATGAAAATATCGTCTATTTATTTGCCATCTTTTTTACAATAATGTATCTTGTATCTTCATATAAAAGCAGACGGCAGCCCTCTGCACTGTATTTTCATAGGGTTTTGTTTTTATCTTACTTAACTGCAAGCTCCTTGAGGGCAAAAACAGTCAAGGCTTTCTCATTCATCCTTTGCAAACCCAGCACCCTGATTCCCAACGGAGTAGAACTCAGCACATATTTGATGAATTAGATCGAATTTAAATCCACATATAGTTATAGGAATAAATGCTTGGAGGATTTTCCTATCTCTGTTTCAATTCTTTGTTTTAGCTCAGTCTTTTTATGTTGGCTCCTATAAGCTTTTTGCAGTGCTGCAAACACTTCTAGCTGACAAGAGAGAAAAAGAAAGTCAGTGAAAAGGAGGAGGGGGCATTGCAGCATCTAGATTGAACTCTGCAGGCTTGCCTTTCTCATAATTTTCACCTTTGGTGGGGAACTGTCCCAGATTTCATCCACCAGGCTAAAGTTCTGACATAGTACCTTCTTAAATCAAGCTTGAAGGGAAATTGATTGAAAAGAAAACACCATTATGGGAAAACAATTCATTTTCTTCCCCATGACAGAAGGTGGACTTTTGTCTATACTGTAGAATAAATATGATCTGGCTGATTGCTTTAAGATCTGGAAGCTCAGAGGAGTCGTGATGGCTTTGCTCACTCTTTAGAGGGAAATTACCTTCCATTTTGGAGACATTTGATACAAAGGTTTTGGTTAGCTTTCAAAAAGTAGTATTTTTTCTCCCTGTGTGATTATTTATATTAGCTAGATATATATTAGCTATATATAGGTGCATGAAAACTTGCAAATATTTCTGTGTGCAGTTGTGTGTTTCTACTGAAGTACTCTCCAGACAGGGAGTAAGCAGATTTTTTTTTCTATAAGCCCCTTAAATATTACAGTTGTCCCGTGCTTTCTGTGTTGAAAGAAAACAAATTTAAACTCATAAAGGTGGAGTGAAGGCAAAACGGTAGAATAATGTCTACCTGATGTTTCTAGTAGTAGAAAACACTTCATTGTTAGAAATAGCCAAGAAGGCACTTACGTTGTAAGACACTCATCTTCCCATTGACAAAAGTTGGAATCATTTTATCTTGCAGAAATTGCAAACTAGCATCCCCTCAGACAAAATCTAGCCCTGATAATACATATTTGGCCAACATAGAAATTATGTTGGCAAGTCTTTTCCACTTCAACACAGGCCCTGCCATGCCCATTGTACAATGGCTGGCCTAATTCACACATTTAAGTTCCTAGCTCCCAAAAGACTTGAGGTTGAATGCCTTGCTAAAGGTTTTTAGTGCAACTCTGCTTTGCTAGAAGATGAATTCCTACCTTGCAAAAAACTCAGATGCATGTGTCCTGAGATTGGAATGGACAAGAAACAAATGTACTTGTTTATAGTACTTCTAGAATGTCTCCCTAAATCATCTTAGAAGCAGAAGTCTTACCCAAAATATGATGCTTGCCAATATATTCTTTACCACCCATCATGCTCTGAACCATCATGCCTCTTGTCTGGGTAGCCTTGCTCTATGAGGCAATTTGTGGTATAAAGGTTTTTCATTAAGTTTTGGCCAGTGAAGATGTTGTCAATGTACAAAGTCAGTAATGCTTCTTGTGAAATGGTCGCCTCTCAAGCCAATCTTGGAAGCATAACATTTTCTTGACCACTTTAGTTCTAATGACTTCACGTTTATCCTGAACTAGAAATATGGTATCTTCTTGGTTGTTTATTCTCTTTCTTCTTCCCTCTTTATATCTCTCCATCCTTCTTTCTTCCTTCTCTCTTTTTTCTTCCCTCTATTTCTTCCTTCTTTCCATCATTCTCTCCTCTTTCTTTCTCGCATTCTGTTTCTTCCTCTTTTTTTGAAAATCTTAGCAAGAGTTAATGGACTTATGATTTAAAATTAGGTTATTAGAAATTTTTGTCATAAAACCTGGAGAATTGATGTTTGAATTCTCCTTGGCTTGAGTCAATCCTTTATCCTTTTTAGGTAAATGAATTAAGTCTCATGCAATTTCCTGTGTGGGAGACTCTTTAGATGAGTCATTTAAATGGAAAGCCCTGTCTGCTCATCAAGGGGTGCGATTTTAGAGTTTTCCTGAGTATTATGTGCACACTTAGTATAGTCATTGAGATACATAAGGCAACCATGTGCCTTAATCTATATGAAGTCTCAGTTCATATGTGATTATTTAGGTAAAGTATATAACTGAAATTTTACATCTTTTGATCTCTTTGCAAAATTTCCCTGAGCCACTTAAAAATAACCTTTCTTTCACTCCTTTTTGTCTTGAAACATTTTTATTGGAAGACTTCAGACCTAACTTTAGTACCAGAGACCGAAAGTCATATCTCACTTAGTTCTACAATCTCTAGTCCATTTTTGATACTCAGAATAGATACTAAAGGTGCTATTTTTTTACCCCCAGAGTGGCAGACTGTTATAAATGTTGGGATCCTATGAAGTACTGTGGAGAGTATTTAATGAGCCATTGTAGAGCCTACACAGATACATTTATATAAGATATTATTTTTATACCAGCCTCAAATGCTCCTAGGAACAGCCAGACAGGTCTTCCTCAAAAGGATAATCTGGAATCTTTACCTTTGCAATTGTTCTATGATACTTCTCTTTCAATGCGCAACTCCCAATTAATTCCTTGGTACTTCTTGCAATAAGAGAAAATTAAAAGGGACTCATTTGATATTAGATGGGATCACACTTATATATCCATTGCATTGTATAATAAGTAAGCATGAGTATCATTCTGTTGTATAGTCCCAAACTTTTCCTTGAAATAATTGGCAAGAGGATAGAGCAAAGACATCCAAGATTTATTAATACCTTCATGGTGCTAGTTACCTCTATAAACTAGTGAAACCTTTTCCAAATATTGTAGATAAAGAAATTGAGGCACAGAGGTGTTACTTAACTGATTCAAGTTCACACAGCTAATAAACAACAGAGGCACAATTCCAAACGAGCTCTTCATGGCTCTAAAATCTGTGTATTCTTTCCATAATAAGCTGCCTAATTTATTGAGCTTTCATTGTGGTAATTATTTTACAATCATTATTGCATTTAATCCTCATAGCCTTGTTATGTAAGTCCTGACTGTCCCCATTTTTGCTGATGAAGGAAGTAGGATTGAGAGAAATCAAGTAGCTCTCATGTTGTCTCACAGTGAATAAGCAATAGATTCAAGATTAACTCCAGAGCCTGTGCTCTTAACCACTACAGAAAATTATGAAATTACAAGGCATGGTCCTGCCTTGTGGCTCTAGCATCAAGTTGGTAAGACAACACAACACCAAGGCTCTTAAGGAATCCTCTGGACTTGAGTGTATATATGGGAGGAGAAGAGGGTGTTCTAGATAGGATAGTAACATGACAAATTCAAGGATATGGGAATGGCACATTCAGCTTTATTTTCATTTTATATAGAGTTATAGTATCTGATAAGATAGCATGGAAGGAAGGAACTTCACTCTCCTGGAGTGTAGAGTTGTCAGGAGTGGACTTGAAAGACAGAGTGACAACCATGAGGTCTGATAGGCTTTAGAATGCAGGTCTTAAAGAGCCTGGAGAAAAGAGCATGCATCACAAATCCTGCATAGACAGCAAAACCACTGCCCAGGTAAACCAAGGCCGCAGTCTAATCTTGGAAGGAGAGAGTAATTTAGGACAGCAAAGCAGAATCCATCTCCTTGGGCAAAGCTTCAGGAAAGCCCTGTCTGAATCTAAGAGGGAGCTCTTGGAAGGAAAGGAGAAGGACGTTTGCAGAAGGAAGAGAGGCAGCCTTGGCCCTTAAGAACTCTGAGGGAGGTTCCTCCCCCTACTCTTAACTGAATGTGGCCATAAGTTGAACACCAGTGAACACCAGCAACTGCTGAGACTGAGGAGAGCAGCAACAACTGAGCAATTAACCTTTGGTGATGGGTGTGAAATTCTAATTAAGAGCAGAGTCTCTTCTATCAGGTGGGAGGGGGAACAGCAGAAAGATGTATGAGGGGGATGAAAAAGACCAGCATGTTAGCCGGTCAGATTTAAAAGACATCCAAATGGGCGTAAGAGGGTGAGAGAAAAGAAGGAGATCACTGACCAATTAATTTTTCTGTTTCCCAGTTGAAGTTTCTTCTCCTTTCTCTGTAACCCTGCAGTGACTGCTGTGTGCAGAAGCCAGCAGCTCCAGGGGGAGCTGACGTTGAATGCTTATGCTCCTCTCTGTTGTAAATTCTTTTCTTCATTTGCTGAGTATCATTGGTAATTTCTATGTAAATTTTCTCAGAGTAGCAATTTAGCAGCTTTTCTGTTGACAAATGAGGAATAACTTAATAGTCAAGTGACTGCATGTCATGTTTCGCGAGGAGGTGGAAGTAGCACCTTGTAGATCGCAGGGATGGATGCTGGAAGTGGGCGATCTTGGGAAAGCCTCATTGCCTCAGTGCCCTATTTAATTTCACCCATTTAAGATAGGAGAGAATAAGCTTCTATACTTGGGGAACCTAGTTTCTTGTGAAGAGTGATTGTTATGAATCTTTTCTCTTTCAGCACTTAGTTAACGTATACCTTTCAAACCAAATCAAGAGGCAAGACCCTTCCAACTTTGTCCAGAAGCCTTCACAAGCAGAGGCATATTTTGTTTTGTATCAAATGCCTCTCATTGTCCATATTCAGGAGGCAGGCAACAGTGGGGTCCTTTTTGAAGTGAACAGGGATGGATGCAGGCAGCAAGGCATCGTTGCTTTCCAGATGCCACCTTTACTCTAAGAATCGAAGTCCTTTAAAGTGGACTCTGAGAAACTTCACCTAAATCATTTCCCAAGGAGACAGCTCTCTATGCAGTTTTTTCTCCTAACTAGAAAGCTTCCTCTTGCCACTGCTGAAAATGGGAAAGGTAGGTGGGTGGGGAGGTCTTTTTTAAAGCCCAGATTTCTGGAATTTGTGGTCCTTCTGCTTTCCTATCTCCAGCAGTGACCTTCTCCTCATTTATTCATAACAGAATCATATGTATAAAAATTCACGTTTTCTAGTCATCGTTCTAAATTCTGGATGGTGAAAAAAATTATGCAGGGCCCCTCCTTTTATGGAACTTTCATTTTAGGAAGGAGGAAACAGTAAGCAAGTGAACAGATAAGTAAGTGGTATAAAATTGTTTAAGAGTGACTGGATGGAAGGAGGGTTTACTGGAAGCTCAGAGGGTTCATGGTAGCCCACTCTGCAGAGATGAGGGTTAAACAGAGTTCTGAATGATTGAAAAGAGCCAACCATTCACAGATCTAGGGAGGCATGCTCCCAGAAGATGGGACAGCTAGAGCAAAGGCCTTGAGGTGGGACAGAACTTAGCTTGCTGATAAATCAGATACAGAGCCAGGCTGCCGTTGTATTGTAAGATTATTTCAGACTTGGGAGTAGGGATGTGTTTGCATCTCTAGCTCTATAGGCCCTAATGAGCCTGTTGGACACATTGTTAAATTGATGCCAAGTAGCTCAAAGCAGAACCCAGTCCCTTGTCCATCATCTTCTTTCTGCTGACCTCATAAGAACATGGTTCACTTTCACTGCCTTCCTTTGTGGACATACTCAGCCTGCGAATTAAAAACAGAACTAATTTTCTCATCTCCCTTGGATCCTGGGGAAATTAAGGCCTGCCTAGGCCTCAGTTCTTTCCCTAGATTGAGATTAAAATAGCTTTCCTTGCAATCATCCAGATACCAATTTAATAAACATTCTCTGGCCCCCTCCACATATAACCCCTGGACTGCCTTACTAATTTCTTAGCATTCTTCTCCTTTTCTCCATAAATCCTCCCTTTAAAGGGTTTCTTTTCCCCATGCCTTTCTTATTCTTTTTTGTGGAAAGCCCAAATTAGTTTATTTTTGCCTTTAAAGTCCACCATATCCAAATGAGAAGTACAGAAGCTCTTACCTTGAAAGTAAACAATGAGAATCCTAACATCCTTTTTTCCATCCCCACATTCTCCTCAGTGTGTTCCCTGTCCTTTAATGCATAAGAGGGTGAAAACCTCACGTGTATTTTATGCACTACCATTTTACAAGTGTTTCGGTAAATATCACTTCATGTAATTATCATAAAAATCTTGGGAGATCAGCAACACAAGAACTGGCAGGAAACTCTGTAAGGGGGAAAGTGGGGATGAGAGGGAAGCCAGATCATTTCCAAAGTCCAAAGGTCAGATCTTCATGTTGACACCCAGTCTGCATTGACCTTTGACCTGGCATCACCATTCCATAGCTATTTGTTGGTGTCAGCATCCTGGATAGGGGGATTTTTTTTTTTTTTTTTCAAATTGTAATGCAAAGGCTAACAGAAAAGAGAAGGTAGGCTTGAGAAAGCACTAGTTTTCTTGGGACTCTGATTTATTTTTTGGAAGAAAATTGATTGAAAGCATATGTGATTATTTCTTTCTTATATCTTTCAGAAAAAATCAAGTGCTCTATGACATTACTGAGTATATACCCAAAGGAGTATAAATCATTCTGTTATAAAGATACGTGCATGCGTATGTTCATTGTGGCACAATTCACAATAGTAAACACATGGAATCAACCCAAATGCCCATCAATGATAGACTGGACAAAGAAAATGTGTAACATATACACCATGGAATACTATACAGACAAAAAAAGGAATGAGATCATGTCCTTTGCAGGGACATGGAAGGAGCTGGAAGCCATTATCCTCAGCAAACTAACGCACGAACAGAAAACCAAATACCACATGTTCTTACTTATAAGTGGGAGCTGAACAATGAGAATACATGGGCACAGGGAGGGGAATAACACACACTGGGGCCAGTCATGGGGAGGGGAGGAGGAGAGCATCAGGAAAAATAGCTAATGCTTGCTGGGCTTAATACCTAGGTGATGGGTTGATAGGTGCAGTAAACCACCATGGCACACGTTCACCTGTGTTACAAACCTGAACATCCTGCACATGTACCATGGAACTTAAAATAAAATGACACGTTACTTTCCCCACTGTTTTCTTTTAAGCGAAAGTGTTCTCACACAGAACACAGGCAAGCATGTCTAACATGTTCCATTCTAAGTCTTGCCCTTGCATGTGGTGGAAAATGACTATGGACTATCCACATCACAAATTATGGGCTCCAGTGTGTATATGGACACTTCTGAATTCACTCAAAATTTTTCTTACTGATCCCTATTGCCAGGTGGGAGAGATCAGCTTCTATATTAAGCAAGGATGTGTCCAACTTTTGAAATGGAATGAATAGTTAAAATTGTGCATTTCTCACTCTGGTGGTTGCCTATAGCTGTCTCCGCCCTCACCCCCAACTCTCTTCCCCACCATCTTCACCAGCAGTAGAAAAGTATGTCATATGTGTGTGGGGTGGGTACAGATAGAGAAACTTGGCAGAAATAGGGTGAGAGATGTGACTAACACCCTCAACTAATTTCTGTGCATGTTCCCAAACAGAGATCTGCAGAGAAATGAGCAAGAGCTCCTTGCGTTCTAACCCAAGCCACCCCTTCACACTTCCAGCTTTAGTTCACTTCTCCACCTTCCATGCAGGGTTGCCATCTGACCTGGCTACTGAGAAGATCAGACCTCCCAGCAGGAGATCCACCACATAAGCTAAAAATAAGAGCTGCTACTTCTCTGTGGATACCATTAACCCAATTAGATAAATAAAAAAAAAAAAAGAAAGAAAAATAAATTACAGCTTCATTAAGTACCACCAGAATAAACTCCAATAAGGCAAACCAAATCAGTTATACAATTTAAAACTTTACTCAAAAATCAAAATGATTTAAAACCACTGGTCACTTAAATGAAGGCAGAAGCTGCATGGCAGCCATTATTGGAGCCAGCAATTCCGCAGAAGTCCAAGGTTCCAGTGCAGCAGTACATGTGACAGGTGATGTTGCCTGCATACACAAAATAAAATGGAACTAGTTTTCGAGGGTCTGCCTGTCTCCATGAAAAGAGAATGTATCCTTCTGAAAGTCCTTTTGTTTAAAAATATGATCAGGCTCTGAAAGAAGGCATGTATTTATTAAAAATTGTATCACAAAGGGGTGAACTGGGGCCTGATTGATTGATGTTGAAATTTGATTTATCCCCAGTAGAAAGTGCCAGGATATTAAGCCTCTGTTACTCCACAAGCGATACCATTTTGCCTCTGGTGGGTGAGGTAAATCTTCAGATTAGAATTGGTAAAGCCTCGAGACTTTCAGAAACATACAGGCTCCTATTGTATACTTGCTGAAGTTCCTGTAATTATTTACAATTCCCTGCAAAGAACATTCTTGGGGGTGAGTCCCAGAACAGAGGTGAGCCTCCAGCTGCAAAAACCATAGCAAGTATGGCAGGGAGCATCTTTGATTCAGAACAGAACGCCACTCATTGTTCCATCAGAACAGGGGCAGGAAGTTCCTGCCAATACTGATTGATGCCACGAATCAACTGGAGTCATTCCATGATCCACATGGTCCTTGGACTTGGTGCTATCCTGGAAACTAGATTCATTGCTCAAGGAACTGAGATAAAAGAAAACAGCCTAACCAATGGCCAGTTCAAATTAGGAGCTCAAATGAACAGGGCCTCAAGGAAGTCAGCCTCTGAGAATCTGAGATTTCCAGACTCTGATAATGGGAATCTCACCTATTTGTCCACTTTTGGGGTAGATCTAGACACCGTGATGTGTCAGCAGCCTCTTAGTTGCTGAGACAATTGTCCCAGAGTGCACAGACTCAATATAAATTCCTACAATATGTTTTCAATGAATTTATGCCACACTAATTTTCTAATTTGCAATTTTTAAGTCAATATACTTTATTTTCTTTTAAAAATAGTGTTTTATATTTTCATACTATAACATATTTCCATGATATTAAAATTGGCAAGTAAAGAAAATAAAATATGTAAAGTCATTACTGTCATCCTCCCAGAAGTGATGTGCTAACAATTAGACATATTTCATCCCCGATTTTTTTCTACAGACACTTTTGCTTTACCATATTGTGTACTTGGGTCTATTTTCAACTCTGAGCCACTTGCTATATTGAACAGTGTTTCTACAGACACCGTGCTGTTTCTTCTTTCCTTCTTTCACTCAACAATCATTTACTGAGCATTTTGAGAATAACTGGGGGGACAGAGATAGAATGCTTTTGCATTTTATCTGCAGTCAACTAGTTAGAAACCAGAAACAACTATCTTGAATCTCATTATCTTGTTATTTGCACCTTTAAAATCCCTTCACAGAATAGGTACATAGTATTAATTTGATAACTAAATGAAAACAAAATAGAGTTCATCAAAGTGGATTTGTTTTGAATTGGCTTGGAGTTACTGGCAGTCTATGATGACATACACTACTCCCCACCATTGACACATGCATTCAAATGCAGATGCTATATTAGTCTGTTCTCACGCTGCTAATAAAGACATATCCAAAACTCGGTAATTTATAAAGGAAAGAGGTTTAATTAACTCACAGTTCCACGTGGCTGGGGAGGCCTCACAATCATGGCAGAAGGTGGAGGAGAAGCAAGACATGTCTTACATGGCAGCAGGCAAGAGAGCTTGTGTAGGGGAACTGCTGTTTATAAAACCATCAGGTATCTTGAGACTTATTCACTATCATGAGATTGGTATGGGGGAAATCACTCCCTCGGTTAAGTTGTCTCACCCTGACCCCACCCTTGACATGTGAGGATTATTACAATTCAAGGTGAGATTTGGGTGAAGACACAGCCAAACCATATCAGAGGCACACACAATTTTATGTGTTTGTGAAGAAAAGGCAATTGTGGAAACTTTACTTAAAAAGTGTAATGTCAATCTCATGAGTTGAGGACAGTTAGGAGACCCTGAAATGACACCTGTGGGCTTGCATTTTATTCTTGGTCACTGCTAAATCATTTTTCATTTCCCTCTGTTTCACTAACCTAAAAATCTAGGGTTCACAAAACAATGAGATTAAGGAAGCCAACCGGTAACTATTGTGATAGGAAATGTTTCCTGATTTGGGAAGGATGGGTAAGGAGGTGGAGAATGAGCTTCCAAGGCAGTTTTGATTTTCCGGAAAAACTCATCTTAAAACTGATTATCTCCCCAACATGAGACCTACCAACTGACCTGTATCAGCCTAACTGCAATGTATCTGTCTAAAGCTGTTAAACACAGCTATTTTCAAAACATTTATCCATTTTCATAAAAGATTTCTTAAAATTCAAGCTAGGTTTTCTTCCTTTATTTGAAAAAGGAATACGGTAATTTTAGGAATATGATTATATATGCATATATGGAAGAGAAGCAGAATACTTAAAAGACAAGCATTTCCTCTTTTTATTGGAGAGAGAGAAAGAGGGAAAGAAACTCCTAGGCAGTCAGAGCAGAACATTCCTAACCTTACATTTGATCCACCCATAGAGCTACTGAATAAATGCTTAATATGTCAGTGAGCCCACAAGTTTCTTGTCCTGGGTCCTTTAAACTGATATTTCTCAATCACCTTTACCGAAATGTTATCCTGAGAAGACTGTAAACCCAGGGCTGCTCACCACTGAGCCTTCTTTTATGAGGTTTTCTCAGGAGAACGTACAGCTAAAGATCTCTAACATTTTTCCTGAGTAGACCTCTTTTTTCTCTTCATGAGGATATCATAATAAATGACTCGTTGGTAATTTATCAGAGCTTGTTCCTTCCCCAACCCATTCTCCTTAATGTATTTTTTAAATTTATCCAGTATTTGAAATTCAGAAGTCCAGGCTTGGTAGGAACCCAGAAGAGAAGAAGGTGTAAGAACAAAATGACTGTGAAGCTAAGAAATCCAGATTTGGAAGGAGTAGCATCCTCACAGATGCTCACAGAAGTCCATATGACACTGTTTGCATTGCCTGGGGCTTTATGGAAGAAGCAGGGTCACTCAGGATTAGTCACTGTCCAAAGAGCGAAGAGCATGGAACTCGCCAATAGCCTGCAAACTCTTTCCTTTTGGCTCCTCTAGCACTTACTACTCTTTTATGCCTTTTACTTTACTTAATTTTC
This sequence comes from Pongo pygmaeus, assembly GCF_028885625.2. Classification (NCBI taxonomy): domain Eukaryota; kingdom Metazoa; phylum Chordata; class Mammalia; order Primates; family Hominidae; genus Pongo; species Pongo pygmaeus. Next base: position 78,117,543 of record NC_072388.2, read on the forward strand.
TTATATACCAGGAATATAAACCAGGGTAGTTGGGGGCCATTTTGTATTGAGCACTGCCCAACTCAATTCACTTAGCTTGCAATGTGAATGGCTGCTCTCTTCTAGAGGTGCTCAAGGTGCAACCCACATAATCACACCTGGTAGCCATGTTGTCAATGCCCAATCACATTTTAAACACTTGGCGGGCAGAGACTATGACATAGAGAAAGATTTGAATAGCTATTCACAGAATTCAGTTGAGCTGAAAAAGTCAGAAGAGGAGACTAGTTTCACTGACTACCAGAAAGAGTGATTTGGTTTTCCAAGAGTGAAATCTTCCCCCACAAACGTGTACTGTTTGGCAACATGTTTTTTTAAGGCTTTAGAATTGTAATGCTTTATGCTGGGTCATATGTTCTCAAATTTTGCCTCAAGCCCCATCATTCCCTGTTTTATTATGGTAAGCTTATTCACACATTTATATACCTGCCAAGCTATTATAGGTATTTTGATATGTGGCTTGGCCTTTCTGGGCCTCATTTAACCTCTCTAGACTGCAGTTTTCTCAACTGAAAAAATTCCCATCATATCTGCCCTGCCTATATCGTGAGACCTTATAATGATTCAAAGGAGCAATTCAGGCAAAAGCTGTGTAAAGATTACAAAACACAATATAGACTACATTATCATTAAACTACTTGATAGTCTTATGACTATTTTTATGGTAATGAAACGTAATCCAATGCAACTTCGTATATGTAAGTAAAACTTCTTAATTCTTATCTTATAAAACTGAATCTTCATCCTTTGACTGATCAACTGACCAGCTTAAACCTTGGAGAATCTTAAACTTCTGAACGCATTTTACTTCTCTCTTTATGTTCCCCTGTGGATCTCTTATGAGTATACAGAGATTGAGAGGCCACCATACAGGTTACCTTTCACTCAAGAGGTTGTGGCATCCTATTCATTGTCAACTACTGGACTTTTTCCTCCCCGTCGCGGAAAATTGGTGTCACATTGCTGCATGGAGCATCCCTTCTTCACTCTTGACCCTTGCTTTGTCAATGGTGGAGCATTCTCCTGAAGCTGGAGAAGAGAAATATAAAGCTATGTGTTTCAGAATGAAAGGACCAATCACAAGAAACTCTCAAGCCTTAAAATACATTTAGCTTTTGGATATAATACATCACATCTGTGTTTGTTAGTAACATATTAAACAAAATGATAGATAAAATGTAGATTATATAAGAACCTATGTAATTGACATGATTTAGATACTCATTCAAAGATGAGTCATGAAAAAGGTACAGTATTGTCATTGCACAGTATTTCCTATCCCTGTGACATTTGAATACCACCTTCACCGTTTTTGTAGTATTCACTCATCACTTGCACTATTATTTACTTAATAGTCTTCTTTAAGTTGATTTATTTTACTTGAATATATTTATTTTGAAAGCAAAATATATAATTCTAAAGTAAATGAAAAGTCGGTATTACTTCTCGTAAATAAAAGATAATTATAAAAATAAAAGCTTTAAGAACAAATTATGTTGTTATATTTTAGCTATGTATTATAGCCTGACAAAAGACAAGAATTAGTCCTCATTTAAAAAAATAATAAAGGAGATTGGCAGATTTTAAAAAGCTTTTAAAAATATATAAGTGCTTATTTTCTCTCTGAGGAAATAAAGATCAAAAGAAAACTTCAAAGTTAATAATTTTGCATAAGTATAATTTGGAATGATTCAGTATATTTTTTCATTATGACTTCAAATCATTTAATGTATCAAAAACATAGTCATAAACATTGGCGTCGTCATCTATTTTGATTGTAGAGATATTATTTTTATACATAGATGTTTTCAACAATATAACCTAAATTTCTGGGAAGTTATATCTTTTACATTTATTTTAAAAATCTCTGTCTTCCCTCACTTCTTCATTGAAGTAATAAGGGACTTAATTTCTTTAAACCAAAGTTTCCATTATAGATAATAAAACAACCATCACAACAAGAAACTACTAAATGATTATTTATTCAGATCCCAGTAGAAGTGCTTTACATGGATACTCCACTTCAACCCTCACAACTGCTCCATAAAGTAAATGCTATTACAGTAACCGTTTTACAGATGTGAAAAATAAGTCTTAGAGCAATTTCTTAGTTTACTGTGATCACACAGCTAGCATGTCAGGCAATCTGATCTGGCACCTGCAATCTTAACCTTTCCTGAAATAATCTTATTACTTAAAAAAGTATTACTAATAATGATAAGAGGCTATATTTCATTATTTTTTGAAAAGTATGTTTATGGTCTATGTCACAAATTAAGAGTGACAATCAGAAACTCCTGTACCTTTGGAAAATGAAATTTTACAATTTGGATTGCTGTTCAGGAAGCAAGGTTAAACAAATAAACAAAAATAAACAATGACAAAAGCCTTTTAATGACCATTCTGGATTTTTTTTTTCATTTAAAAAAATGAATGCTCAATGTTTCTTCCTCCTAGTGTATTGCTTTACTTCCTTAACAGAATCCTATTTTATTAACAAGACTGTGAAGACAAATTTTAGAGTGAGGTTCTGAGAGATGTCTTAGAGCCAGAGAAAAGTGAAAAATTCCAGAAGTCTACAGAATCCAAGTAAAGAAGACTTTGTTTGGAATTGGCAGCAATGACTTCCACTAGTAGCTTACCATGCTACTCCCATTTCTACTTCTTTTTATGGCAGAATTTCTCAACTTCAGCACTGCTGACATAGTGGGTCATATACTTCTTCATTGTGAATGGCTGTCGTCTGCATGGTAGAATGTATAGCAGCATTCTTGGGCTCTATCCACTAAATGCCCATAGCATCCCCCAAGTTATGACAATAAAAAGTATTTCCAGACTTTGTAACATTACTCTGGTTAACCACAGCTAGAGATTACCTCAACTTGTGGTACTTTTCTGCTTATTTTGCTGTTAATTGGTATCTGCCATTATTGCTGGTGGTCATGTTATTGTTGTTGCTTTGTCGTTTAGTAAAGATTCTTTCTCTGCTTAGAGACAGGACATGCTTAGAACCCTTTGGGTCTTAATAAAACCTCTTTTAATATTCAAGGTATAGCAGTGAGATATAAAAATGATTGCATATTGACATATATCTAAATATTTTCACTTTGATTTCAGCATTGAATCAACATCTCTATCAGCTTGTCTTCCTGGAGAAGGATATTTTTTGGAGGTTCTGGTCAAGCTCAGTGGTTACTGAAGTGGGCGGGAGTCTTATCACCTTGGGGTCACTGTGGAAACCAGAAAATAAATGGACAAAGCTGGGATTGCTTTTTGGCTAGTATAATATTTCCAGAATCCCTGAGGCTTGCTTTTAAATCAGCATAAGCTGGTTTTGTGTCTCACTTTTGTGTTGTACAATTACAGAAAGCAGCAAATACTTATCTTGGCATGTCCTGTCATGACATGAGCCAAAAGCTGTCATCCTCATAGATTCCCTGTCTAAGGGAATAGTTGCCCTATCAGCATTTGAGAGAAACACTCCCGAAACCTTTTGGAGACTCTAAAGTTATGTACTGTCATTTAATGGATAAGTGACTCAAAATTCACATTGATCACATCATTTCAAATTCTTACCTGTTAGACTGGTGAGAGAACTCTTTGGGAAGGATGATAGAGAAGGGAGAAGTGAAAATACGAAGGATTACTTATAACAAAAGACTTGAGAAATATTTTAGGCTTGAGAAGCATTTTATAAGGGAAAGGTATTTGTGATGGGGACTAGTAAGTACCACTTTTCACCTATTGCCATTTGGAAATTGCCTGTTCGCATATTGTTTTTTTCTGAAATGCTGCTATGTGAAGTCAGGGATGAGAAGGGGATTGTGATTGAGTAAAGATCCTTCTTAGAATCACGTCCTCATTTGTAAGTTGTGATTTTCTGTCCATTAAGAAGATAATAATTTCTTTTTCCTAACATGGCCTTGTATTTTTAGCTTCTTGCTCCACCCTTACTCAAATGCAGGTTGATTTATTCTCCTTTATGCTAGGTGACATCCCCCTGTGTATGCTTTCTTTCAGAAGTATTTCTTTCTGTCTCCCTAAAATCAAAACCAATGTTCACCTTATGTTGTGTAGAAAAGTCTCTGCTAAGGCACCTCACACCTTTTTAAAGCACAAAAGTTATAACTTATTTATATATTTACTTTGAAGTACCATTCCTGAATATCTAATAGTGAGATTAATGAGCTGGTTAATGTGGTATAAATTTAAGGCAGAAATCATTTTGAGAAACTCACAAATACCTACTATTATGATGTATGAAGCTTCAGGTTTTTTGGCTGCCACTCAAACAAAGAAATATTATTTGGAAGATGTGATTTGATGTTAGTGTTTAATCAAATGTACTTATTTCACCTACCTGCTGAATAAACACCCTTCTTTACTACCATCACTGGTTTTCATATTGAGGTATGTGGATTTGTCCTTTATCATTGCTCACCTTTGAAGATGGTGGCATAATTAAAGAGTTACAAGGGGATTTCAGAAAGTTGTAGATAAATTGAACTAAAAGATAAAAATAGAAAAAAATTATTTCTCAACATAAGCTCCATCAGGTTCAAGAAATTTTTGTAAGCTATGATACCAGTGATTTAGTCCATCCTTAAAGAACTGAAGGTCCTGAAAATGTAGCCATACTAATGCATTCTTTTTGACATTATTACCTGAAGAAAACTGGGTGCCCTTTAAAGATTTTTTAAGATTAGGAAACAAAGTTAGGAGGAGCAAAATCAGGGCTGCAAGATGGTTGCCTAATTATTTCCCATCAAAACTCTCACAAAATTGCTCGTGTTTGATGAGAAGAATGAGCAGGAGCACTATTGTAGTGGATGAGGACTCTCTGGTAAAGCTCTCCTGAGTGGTTTTGTGTTTTTGTTTGTGTTTTGCAAAAGCTTTGGCTTTCTCAAAACACTCTCATAATAAGCAGGTGTTATTGTTCTTTGGCCCTCCATAAAGTCAATGAGCAAAATGTCTTGAACATCCCCCAAAACTGTTGCCATGACCTTTGTTCTTGACTAGTCTGCTTTTGCTTTGATTTGACCACTTCTACCTCTTGGTAGCCATTGCTTTGATTGTGCTTTGTTTTTAGAATCATAGTGATGAAGCCATGTTTCATCTCCTGTGACAGTTTTTCAAAGACATGCTTCAGGATGTTGATCTCACTTGTTTAAAATTTTCATTCAAAGCTCTGGTCTTGTCTTCAGCTTATCTGAGCACAGTGGTCTTGACACTGATTGAGTGAAAAGTTTGCTCAACTTTAATTTTTCAGTAAGCATTGTTAGTGAACCAATTGAGGTGTCTATGGTGTTGGCTATTGTTCATGCTGCTAATTGATAGTCCTCTCCAATTAGGGTACAAAAAGATTATTTTTTTCTTCGGAAATTGAGTGGATGGTCTGCTGCTGTAGGTTTCATTCTCAACATCATTTTGTCCCTTCTTAAAAATATCCATTTTAAAACTGCTGATTTATTTTGGCCGTCGTCCCCACAAACTTTTTGTAAAGCATCAGTGATTTTACCATTCTGTCACCCAAGCTTCACCATAAATTTCATGTCTGTCCTTGTTTCAATTTTAGCAGAATTTGTATTGCTCTGATAGGAGCACTTTTAAAACAAATGCCTTTTCTCTTACTCCCTCAAACTAGATCAGGTTCAGACATGTTATAACAAGTTAGTACAAGTTTATTTTGCTACAAAGCCAAATAGAAATTTATGCATTTTTTTTCTTATATGCGTTTTCCACAAACTTTTTGAAGACCCATCATATATCCATCTACATATATGGCCAGTGCTAAATCTCAATGGAAATTGAAGACACAGCATTACTCATTGGAGTGAAATGGCTTGCAGGAAATTCCCAAAGCTGGCTAGGAAGAGTTGAGGTAACCTCTTCCCTCTTCATGGTTCCAGTATCACCCAAAGCCTTTTCTCCTCAGCACTAAATCTTTGCTGCAATACTCCTTCAGAGGTGCTTATGAAGTGGCCTTATTTCAAAGAATGAAAGTTAGGTTGTAGCAAGAATTTTAAAGCCCAGAACTTTAACATAAATAGTTGAAAAGAAGAAAAATAAAAACTCTTTATAGAAATTCTTAATCTTAGTTTACTCTGTGTGTAAAATTGTCATTGCCATAATGATTTTAGTCCTTTCTCTGACCTGGATTCTCCCACTCCCCAGCTTTTAAAATTAGTCCATTCTATGTAGTGCCTCTTGTAATTTAGCACATTGTAGGTGCCCCAATAGTTTTGTTGCTTTATTCACCTGCATCCTCACACATCGTGTGATTGTGCTTGCAGAGCACATTGAACTACAACACATTCTTTCACTCCAAAATCTGTCACCATAAAGCAAAGCAAAATCCTTCCCTCCTTTACTGAATGGATGGCTGGGTGGATAGCTGTTCTTTGCACATGTTCGTGTTGAGTAGGTGCTGTATAAAATCACTTGTTCTTTTTTTAACGTGACTCATGAAAAAATTATCCCAGCTTTCAGTAATCTCAAGGAAAAAAAAAACACTTGCCATCTGCAATTTACTGCTTTTAACCTGAAAAATAGGATCTAAAATGATACTCAGATACTTAAGAGGCTTCACGTGTTGTAGGCAGAAGCTGACAGATGGCACATGGTGGTAGGCTGTTGCCTCATAAGGAGGGAAGGCAGAAGCAAGTAGACAGTGGTTATGGAAAGCTTCTTGGGAAAAGGTCATGACAACTCTTCAACCAGAGATAATTAATTATTTCCTATATTCTGTAACTAGCCTGTTTATACAAATAGCTGCTGTGCTCAGTACAACATAGCAGTGAATCTATGGAAAAGGAATCTGTAAATAATAATGCAAGGGAACTTCTCTTATGTCTATTGCTAAGGGGATTATCATAGCATTCAATTTTAAGCCATGTAACCTGGAATGCTTACTAAATGTATAATTCTTGTTCTTCCTCTTCATGTAATGCACAGACTTGAATTCCAATATTGAGAGAATAACTTACCTCTTTTAAATAATACCATAATTTGCCTTGAAGGTAGGGGAGAAAGGGAGTGAAGTGGAGAAAATTTCAAAACTCTGTCTTCCAGGGAGCATATTCCTATTCATCTGTGACATCTACCGTAATAGATTTTCAAGAATTATTTGTAAGATAGATACTTGGAGAAGTTTATACTTACTTCCTAATCCCAGGCTATAGAAACTTCTGCATTCTAGAATTTTAGAGAATGTGTCTCTGTCAACTGTATTCTGAAGGTAAGATACATTTGACATTTGATTGCTTCAATCAACATTCTCCAATGCAGATCACTAGGCAGAAACATCTTGACACGGCATATATTTGATACATAATGATTATTTGCATTGACTTTTAACAAAGTCCCATTTAGAAAGATTGAAAGAAAAGGCAAATGTGATTGGATGTATGCTAAAGCGTGTTCAGTATGTGTTTTGAAATATCTTTAAAAGTTCCCAGGATGTGGCACGTATCATTCACTCGCAGCTGAAAATCTCTCAGTTGAGCAAAAACAAGTATTTGCTTTGTTCCATGATGCACTCCACGTGTGACTAAAATGGCAAAGTGAATCCTCTAGTTTGTAGATAGTTGCTTTGGGAGACAAGGAGCTGTCCATGGTCCTGAACGGGTCATGCTTTAATGAGGATAGACACAGGGTGCAAAGGAAAGTGACTGGGGTCCCCTGCCTGCACCGACTTTAGCAATAAAGGTATGGAATAATGAGATCCCATGGAATTTAGCAAAATACGAGTAGAAACAAGTGGTAAAGACAGCCCAGACTGTAGTTCAAAGTCTAAGAACATCTAAGCTGCAGGTTCAGGTATAAAATTAGAGCCCTGTGGTTTATCTCAAGGCAGTAACTTTCAAAGCGGGGTTTGAATAGTCTTTCCAACTGTAGCTACATTACCTAAGGCAATTAGTTTGCTTATTTTTTAAGGCAAGCAAGGTGGGCCTGACTGTTACATGAATTACCAAATCTAATGACAAAGCCAGGTGCCCTGGTACTGAGGCTGTGTCTCCTCTACTCCCCATTTCCTCCCCTTTCAATCACTATTTTCTCCACCCTGCCTATCCTCATTTCTCTTTGCTCCTCTTCTTTTTCCTTCTACTCTCTTCTATCCTCCCATTCTTTTATTTCTCCTCTCTTACATCCCTTCCACTCCCTTTCCTTCTCTTCCTTTTTTTCTTCTCTCTGTCTCTCTCTCTGCATGTGTCTGAATTAACTCTTGAGTCAGCATTTAAATTTGGTAATTGAATGTTATGGGTCTTTATGGGCTTCACTTTGGGAGAACTACTTTTCAAACAGAGAACCTGATCAGTGGTGGACCTTAGGGTTACTTTGACATGTTTACAAAAATAAACTTATCAGTAGTTTTAGAGACTGCCATTGGAGCAACTATAGTCTATGCCCACAGAGGCTTGGTAGGCTTACCACAATCCAACCTCACTCTCCCATCATTGGTTCTCTGCTCTGTGAAACAAGTACTGTACTCTTCTTCAAGTCCAGGTGAATAAGGCTTTTCTAGGAAATTCTTTGGGATTATAAGAAAATAATTCTTTCTATGAGAAAGGAAAAAGTGGTGGCTTTTGGTCTTAAGTGGATTATTTACCATCTCTCTCAAGAGAGATAAACCATAATTCTTAACGAAACCATATTCTAATGAAAGTCATTGGCCACAGTGTCTTCTTTCTCAAGGGAGATGCAAATTACTAAATTCCTGTCCTGGTACAAATATAAGAAATCCAGTGATGGCCTGACAAGTTTGAATTCCTTCTTGTCCTTGATATACTCTTTTTACCCCCATTTTGATTTATCTCTTCCTTATTCCTCCATATTATTTAACTTAGTGAGCAAATGTCCCCTGGTATAAGCTGTGTAAATATTATAACTGAATTACTATCTGTTTACTTAACTCATTACAGAAAACTATGATAAGGTTTTTAATTACAAAATTAGCCCTGCCAAATGAATTTCCTTCATTCGATGAACTGCAGAAGGTGGTACAATGAGGATGAAAATCATGCCCTTTCCCATCTTATTTATAGTACTTTTTTCTAAAAATAATTGTTATAATAAAAAACAATGCCAACAACAACAACAGTAATATTTTCTTCCTTTTCTGTTTTTGTGTGATTCCTTTAAACTGTTAATTCATGCTGAACTTGTTCAACCAAGATTCCATAAAGTAATCCTCTTCAACCTACATTTTATTCTCAGCCTTGTCTTGAACATCTTACTCTGACCTCGCTAGCTCTTCACTTACCAATTTGTTTCTCATCTTCTCCTTAATAACCTTATGAATAAGTTTTCTATGTAGTCCCTTGTATTGCTCTTTAGACCTGTCACTTATCACTTCTTCTTCTTAGGATACTCTTCTCCACTGTAATTTTTATGTCTACTCTAACTATATATCTTTGAATTCTTTAGCATACATAAACATATCCAATAAAGCAGGATCAAGCACAAAGATGCTGTATCTTGCCTGCATCCAACAAACTGGGATTATCCTGAGCTCTCAAGCAAAACATGGTTAAATCCTGGCAACAAAATTAAGTGACATTTATGCTTACATATATCCTTCCTTGTTTTCTGCATTTTCATTTGAAAAGTAAACATCTAGTCCATTTTGTTTATGTGTCTAATAATCATTTTATTTTACTTTAATTTCTTTGGTAAAAGCTATGGACTATGGCCATTGCAGAATTATCATAATTTCCATGGAGAAACTTCTGACATATTTTACCAAATATTTTTGAAATGCTACATTCACAGTTAAACCTAGAGAGGATTAATTTGGGAAAAGGGACTACTTTATGAAAATGTGGGAAATTATTTCTATTCTTTCCCTTTTGTCATGCCTATTTCCCTAAAATTAGATTATTTATACTATACAAGTAATTAAACTTATTTCAAAATCTAAAGCTAAGAGAAATTAATGGGTCATTGCTCAGAAAATTGCATAGTACTTGTGAGTTTTCTAAGACTGTCACAACATTTGACCAACAGTCTCCTTACTGAAATTTTATGGTTTCTTTCTCTAGACAAGGCCACATGCATATGAAAGCAGACTTAAAATATTTTTACCTATAGCTGGAAAATCAAATCATAAATGGAAAACTATGTATTACTTATGTTATGCCGCATAATTTTGGAGCTATAAATCCAGGATATCAGACTTTTTTCCCACTATTATTGTAGTATTAATAAAAAAATTCTCTTAATGTGTTTGCAACTAAATTGGCATTAATTTCATGAATTCTTTCTTTGAACATTCCTCATTTTTAGCCAGTGGTTGGTGGTTGAGTTGCAAATGGTTGTTGCCTAGTAAGAGATGGCCTGTGAAGAATAATCTATTTCACTGGATCCCTTGGTTGGGAATGTAGCATATGCTTGCCCGGGTCCACTTCTAAGGACCAGGTCTGTTGGTCCTTGCTACTGCCTGAAATAGCATTATAATTAATTCAAAAGTTGGCTGCTTTTCCCTAGCAGTCTTTAGGACATTGCAAGACAATTAAGTCTGTAGAAGAATGAGAAGGAATCTTTGATTTATTTGAGGTCTAGAGGTGTCATAACTGTGAATCACAAAGTTGTGGCACAATGCATTCACCTCAGAAAATTTTCTTCGTGAAATTAAAGTTTCATTTTGTCTTAAAGAAAAGGTTCCACTCTCATGCAATTTTGTGTGTTCTCATCAAAGCAAGAATCCAACTTCCTGATCTGGTTACTGGGAATCTATGCAGACACACACAATCCAACCTCTGGGGCCTGTTTTGCAAACAGTCTTTACGTCATGACTTAGAATACTGCATGAGAAATTTCTCCTTGAAGAGAGATGACTGCTTTTGACAGTTGGCTTTTCCCAGTGCAGTCATTAGACTGCACATGACTGATGTGTGTGCATGGACAGGGAGGGGTCTTCGTTCCCTGGAACTATAATGTCAGGTTTCATATTGTCTGAGATCAGCATCTCTTCAGAAGCAACCATGTACTCCTTTCTCCCCAAACCATCTTCCCTTCTGACCATAACTGGTTATATAATCCTGCATCTTCTATTACCCTGACTGCTGATCCGTGCCTGATGGCTATGCCAGGTCTCACAACACTACGAGCTTTTGATTGCTGCACTCAAAGCTGCTTAATAAGACAATTAAAAATGATTTACAAATGGCCGTCACAATGCAACTGGGGATCAGGAAGAGAATGTTCTATTTGCTCCAATATTAAAAACACATGCCCTTCTACAGTTCCCTCTGCAGCTGCCTTTGATTTCAGTATGGGTTTACTCCCTTTTTAGAAATTTTTTTTTATTGAATATCATTTTAAAATAGTTCCTCCTAAATAATGTATAGCTGGAAATAATTCAAGGGATGTGTTACACATGCTAGGTGGCCTGAAATCTTCTTCTCTTTGGTGGGGTGAGCACTGCCTAGAATTCTGGAGTAGTTAAAAAGTAGTACAAATGGACTTTCATCATGCCGGCTCCTTCTCAGTTTGAGGGTCAAACCTAATTTAATCACTGACACATCCATCTTGAGCATTTCCTCTTTCCTCCTATTGTTGCATTGATTAAAATGGGCAAATCTCCCAAATATTCCATTGTGAGTCACACAAATGTTCATCTATAAAAAGTGGAAATTTATCAGAAATGATGACCTTGGTATTTTGAATGTAATGACTGAGAAATTCAAGTAGAATCTCATCTAGTATGTGTTGAAAATGCTCATTTTTTGTTTAATTTTGTTTAGTTTTTTTTTCTTGTCCAGAGGAATGAAAATTGATATTGGCCCAAATATTAAGAAGATTCTCTATTTTTAGTGCTGAGACCCAAGGATTAGTAAGATGGGCATTGGCAGGGTTACCATAACTTTTCTTAGGAAGGATGTGTGGAATAGATTTTTTAAAAAGAACCATCTTTGAAGCCAGATATCCCTATATTTTATTCTTGCCTTTGTTACTTAGTAAAGTGTGGGACTTTGAGCAAGATGCTACATCTATCTGAGATTCCATTTTCTCATCTGTAAAGTGAATACACTAATCTTAACATCCAGATTTGCTATGAGAATTGCATAAGGTTATCTATGTAAATAAAGTGCCTGGCACATGGTAGGTGCTCAGAAAATATTGATTTCTTTTAATCCTCTCATTCAGGAGCATAGATGATAAAATATTTATTGCTGTTAGTGGTGTTATCCCTGGTATATCCTGGCAAATGCAGTGAGGTACTAAGCAGTTTGATGCTGAAATTATTTTTTCAGCACTAGATTATAACATTTTCATAACAATTTGAAAATTAACCTATCCTATGTGTATCAATAGCCCAGTTTTGTGCTATTTTCAAATAATATGAATGCTACAGTGATGGTGGCCACATGATATGTTATGAAGGAATTTTATTTACATCAAACTTCCCACAATAGCCTGTTTATTGAATCATCCCTGAAATAAAACCAATAAACCTGTCTTTGGAAACCAGTGACCACTGACCCACTTATATGATATGGATGGTTTCTTTTCTGATTGCCAGTTAGTGTGATTGGGGTAAGGAGGAGGTAACTAGTGTGACTTCCTTCAGGGCTCCCCTTGTACTCTATGTGTCTTCTCTCCCTAGCTGTCTAAAGTTCTGTTCACCTTGAAGAGCCTCCCATATTTAACAGTTTATGATGGATGACCAGCCCACATTAGGGCACTGTTCAAATTTCAGATACTCAGGAAGGCCAATCCTCAGAGTGTTTCTGATCAAAACATTCATTCTTACCTGTTCTGCTTTTTAAAAATTGCTTTTACTTTTCTTCCTTTTTTTCTTATTCCTACCAGGTTTTGTTGTTATTTCTTTTCTTCAATGATGTCTAATTGTAGGTTACCATTTCATCTGCTACTTTATTTTTTATGCCTCAACATTTGGTCTTCTCACCTCTGGTTCACTTCTCATGGGATTTTCTTCACCTAAAGGTACAACTTATTCTTACTTGTCAGTCCCACCTCTCTGGAGCTGCCAAAAACTCCCTCTTGCCCCTAACTGCTTCAGCCAGCATTATCTGCAGATATATCAGGTACCATCTGGGTCCTACCTTTCTCATATAGATCCACCCCAAATCTGCCTGCCTTTTCTTTTCTTTCTTTCTTTTTTTTTTTTTTAAACCTTCAGGACTTATGATTCTCAGAGAAAAGAGATGGATAAATCAGCCCATAACTTCTCTATCTGAGCTGAAACAGAATCAATGACAATAGTGGCATAAGTATCCAATGATTTTGAGCTAGGCCTTGTGAGTCTCTGACTGTAAGGTCACCCTCCTTATCTCACCAGTGTGCTGAGCCTCACCCAATCCTCAGCATATCACACCCATGTACTGAGTCACTCTGCATCAATCCCACGTTGGGGAAGAGAGCAAATCTATTGGCAGGGGATAATACAGGATGGAGTTAGTACAAAGGCTCTTCTAGTACTACAAAATGGCTTTCTTGCCATCTACTTGACCCAGCAAAACTGTTGTGTGATAATATTTACCTTAAAGTCGGTTGTCAGAGGCAGATAGTTGATATTCACATATTAGATCTCAATTGACAAAATAAATAGTATAGGGGAATATATTTTACTCCATACTAAACTTAATAATTTACCATTTTCTATGAAAGTGTCTTACATTCTACTTCTGTATTTTAATAACATGTTAAAATTATGATAAATATATAATGTTTTTAAATTTTTTAGGTGCTTTTCTTTTTCTATCATGACAACGCTAAGTTTCTCTTCCTGATTATTCTTGATAATATTCTCCCTCATAAGGCCAATGTTATCTCCTGTTTCTTCCCTCCACTCTACCTAGGCTGATTTCCTCGCTGTTGACTGTCCTATCATGCGTGTTCATCTTTGTATTCTTCTTGAAGCCTGTAATGACTTTCACTACATTCTCTACCAGCATTTCCTTCAAAAATCAGTTCCAAGTCTTTCCTGGACACAAAAATCACCACTTACGTTTCTATACGTGAAATTTATCATGAAATGTAATACCTAAATTTATAGTGTGTGGTATTGTTTCCTGTGCTACTAAGTGCATTACTTTGCCTCCTTCATTAGAGTACAAATTCCTCCAAGTTCAGGGAACATGGAGACTATGGGTACTTCTCTGGTTCACGTGATGTTCTCACAATATTGAACATAGCACATGAATGAATATGTGATTATCAGTTGGTTAGTGGTTGGCTTGCTTTGGATAGTCATTCATTCATTCTTTAATAATGGTTTTCTAGACTGTGGGTTACACATGCTCCCTTCCATCTTCAGTCGCCCTTGAAAATATGTTGAATTACATCTTATACTTTGCCTTAGCTTAGTGTTTGTTACTATGAAAGAAAGAAAGACTTTCTGCCTTTCGCAGCCTGGATCCTACTCACTGAGACTATAGGCTGTCAGAATGCTACATGCTCCCAGCCCTTTAACTCTTTTCCCTCTGCTATGGCCACAACTGAAATACACCTTTTCCTCAATTACAAAAGTCACACAAGATTCTACCTGCAGCCTCAGTACACTTCAACAATTCTCTTATTACTCCTTTTGTAAACTTACTACCTCAGATTTTGCAGTCCCTTTGATGTCTATATATCTTGCCAATCTGTATCACTTGAAGGTGCCTGTTTTACTCAAATGACAAAAAAATCCAATCTGATATTTTTTCACCTTTTCTTTCTCTGCCTCAGAGTTGATAATACTTACCCTTTGTCACTTTCGTCTCACCTAGGTCCAGGCATGAGCATGGGCACTGCTTCATTTCAACTTAGCCTATCTTTATGGCCTTCAGGCCTCCTCTCATCTCCTGGAATTGAGTTCTGTAGATTTTGTCCTGTATGCTCATAATCCACTAAATAGTGTTCCCATTGTTTTCAAATATAATTCAAAGGGGTAAAGATAGAAAATGTATTTTTTTAGGGCTTTTTCTAACAATTATATTTTCCATGGAATGCCGAAGTCCCATAAGGAATTCTGAGGCCCAGGTAAGGAAGAAGAGATAGGGAAGACACACCAGTGGGAGGTTGCCTAGGGCACACCAAACCATTGCAAAAGTATAGTAATTCCAGGCCAATCCACAGGTGAGACTGAGACTAAAGAATACATTGTTATTTGGTTAGAATTGGCTTAACAACAAGTCAATGACCTAAGCTAGGGTAGGCATAAGCTGGCATGTCTTACCTCTTAGGCAAAATGGCAAGTTCCCTGAGAATAGAGTCTTCCACACTTAGCATATTACTTCTATTACATATTTTAAAAGATAATTTCGATTGTACGCGTTAAGTTAAATTTACTCCATGCTCAATGTTAATTGATGAACACATATCTATTGAGCACTATTGTGGAAAAGTTATTTGGTGAGGATACACAGGAACTCCAAGGAAGGGTAAGACCTTTATTCTGCATTCTAGGAGTCTGTAACATAGCTGAGGAGAAGAAACACCCAGTAAAAATGTGTCAATGAAACTTAAACAAATTATTTAACTTCCTTAAAAAGTAGTTTTTAATATGAAAAATGGGAGATTAAAGTTGGTCTTCTAGGTTCCTTAGAATTCTAGAACTCCAAGTAAACTAGATACACATGTGTCCATACTTATGTCAAATGGGCGCTATCCACAGTAGGTGCTACAAGTATGCAGAAAATAAAGAGATATCTGGAAACTGGGGTAGATATATATTCATGGAGGTGTTGGAGTTTGAACTGAGCCTTAAAGGAATAGTCTTGGAAGGAAAAATTATTATCCATCACTGAATAACATGGGCAAAAGTACAGGGAAAATACACCTCTAATTTTTTTTGTTGTTGTTGGGGCAGGCTTCAGCCAAAAGAGCATTTGGAGTTGTCTTGACTTTTCCCTGCTCTAGACTCCTCCTGTCTCTGCACATTTGTTTCTGCATTTTCAGAATCTAGCTATTTTAGTGTACCAAATCTCTTAAAAGGACCTGTATTCATTGTGATACAACCCCTATAGGAACTTCAGATAATCAGAATTTCAAGAGAAAATTATAGTTTCTTGGTGCCTGAACTCACCCAACCTCATGGGTTTAGGATACTAATCAGTGGTTCCCTGGATCAGTTATCTGATCCTGTCACCAATCAAGGACAGGACTGTCATGTCTCAAAATACTACTTTTTCAAGGGGAAGAATATTTCTCCTTTAGTATGTTTCAGCGGAGGTGGAAAATGCAAATAACCTTTTTAGGAGCCCTTTAAACACATAGACTCCTCACTTAGGGCCCAATTAGTAGGAACAACCAACCCACTCTACAAGGTTTTACTCTTCCCTTGAAATTACACTTCAAAATAACATGCACTGACTCCCCCCAGGCATAGAAGCAGGATCCATGTTTTAATTCTGACCTTAATTAAATCTTTACACAAGCTCACTATTTGGCTGTCCAATGAAGAGGGGCAAGCAGAAGGAAGGAAGTGAAGAGCATTTGCTCTTCTTCTCTCTTCCTTGAGGGTTATATACCCAAAACTCTCTGTCTTAATTTGGAATAGGGGGAATTAGATTTTGTCATAAAGTCATAAGGGTTGTGTTATAAGAGTACGTGTATACAGTAGTTGAAATGAGTGCCCAGAAATCTTCCTAGTTTCTTCCCCACCTCTCATGGAGTTTCAGTGTATTACCTTGCACTTAACAAAGCCAAATCATTGAAAGATACAGTCCCTCCATGAACAACAATCAATTCTGTAACTGATCCTTACCCATCTATTTCAATACCATGCATAATGACACTATCCTTTGGAATGCAGGGAAAAAAATTCCAAATGACAAATTGTCTTAAATGTAGACAGTGCTTTAAAATATATGCCTGATCATAAGAGTGGATATGGTATTTAAGTGTGTCAGAACTTTCTTGCTCTTGTACCTTCCTCCTTTTTGGTTATTGTTGAAAATATATGGGGAAAAAATGGCAAAAGAAATAGGCCCTACATCTGAATTTTAAGTTCCTGTTTTTTGAGAGAAAGAAATATTTTGTTTATTTTATTTAGTTTTTTTTTCTTTCCCATTAGTAAAATAATTCCAACTAAGGTAAAGTTTAGTTCACACTTTACTGTGTGCAACTCTGACTTTCACGAGTAAAAGGAAAGTAAATGTAATACCCCAGTACACCTAAAACCAAGATTAATGTTTCACTTTATCTTGCAAATTA
This sequence comes from Pongo pygmaeus, assembly GCF_028885625.2. Lineage (NCBI taxonomy): Eukaryota > Metazoa > Chordata > Mammalia > Primates > Hominidae > Pongo > Pongo pygmaeus. Next base: position 78,134,745 of record NC_072388.2, read on the forward strand.
AAAGCAAAACAAGACACATTCTAGATATGATACAGTGAGCACTAGAAAAAACCTCTATTATTGATGGGAGCATATTTTAAAATATCTTCTCACCTTTAGTCTTTGGGTTAGTCTCAGTCCCTCTGCATAGGGAGCAAACAATAAATGAACTATTTGGGGGAAATTGCTATAAAGAAACAATAACTTGCTAGGGAAAAAAAAAACAATTAACTGTGAAGCATGTATCCCTGAATTTGAATTATGGCCATAATACTTATTAGACACCCAAATTTGAGCTTCCATTGCCTCACTTGTAGAATGGAGAAAAAAAATTCCTCTTGAGGTGTCAGTAAAAGAAGATGAATGTATCCCTCATGTTTATTCTGATCAGGTTATTTTTATTTTTTGCCTTATGGCATTTACCTTTAACAATTTTGAATATCTCTGAAAGAAAGGGAGAAAGGATGGAAGGTATGAAGGAGGGTGAAAAGGAAGGAAGGAAAGGTCTTTGTTTTCCTTACCTGACACAGCTAAATATTGGCAAATCACAATAGATAGCAAAAATCTAAAATACCTAGGAGTACATTTAACAAGGATTTATATTTTTGAGCTATAAAAATGAATAAATACTATCTAAATCAAAGACTATGGTTTTGGGTGGTGACAATTTAATATCAAAATAATTCCCCACTACATTTCTAAGTAAAATCTCCCTCTGGTGGCTTTTTCTTAATTTCCCAGAGTGTTCTTAAAATTCCTATGGAAGAAAAAATATCTGAGGATAGCCAAGGAAAATATAAGAAAGAAGACTTTGAGTAAGAACTATTCTTTATAATTCTAATATAAAACCATTGTAATAAAAAATAATGCATGAACCTGGCATGAAAAGTGGGCAAATAGATTAAAGGACAAGAATTGTAGCTCAGAAATTTTCCCCAGCATACATGGGAATTTAATCACTTCCAAAGCTGTTATCACAATTTAGTGGAGAGATGGAAAGTGTTTTTTTGGCAGATGGTAGAAAGATAACCAACCATCCATATAGAAGAGAATAATGTTGGTGCCTATCTCACATCATAAAAAGAAATAAATTCCAAGTGAATTGAAGATTTAAAGTTTAAAAAATTATTAAAAATATTGGAAGAAAATTTGGACTAGAGGTACAATCTAGTGATTGGTTGAAACATTGCTAACCAAAACAAGAATCTTGTATGCTATAATCTTAAGAGAAAAAAGATCAACTATAAAAAGTTTAAGAGAAATTTAGGCCAGGCACGGTGGCTCAATCCTGTAATCCCAGCACTTTGCGAGGCCAATGTGGGAGGATCACTTGAGCCCAGGAGTTGGAGACCAGCCTGGGCAACATGGTGAGACCCTATCTTTACACACATGCACACACGCACATACCTGGGCATGGTAGCATGTGCCTGTAGTCTCAGCTATTCAGAAGACTGAGGTGGGAGGGCTGCTTGAGCCAGGAGGTAAAGGCTACAGTGGTCTGTGTTCATGCCCCTGCACTCCAGCCTAGGTGACACAGCAAGACCTTGTCTCAAAAAAAAAAAAAAAGAAAAGAAAAAATTTACAGTAAAAGATATCATTGCCAAATTCAATATGTATATTATATATTTGGAAATGTAATAAAATGTGTCCATGAGAATTACAAGTAGTTATAACCAAAAACCCAAGTAACTGTGGCTTGGACAAATTAGGTGTCTTAATTTTTGACATGTAATAAGAAGTTGGAAGGTAGGCAATCCAGATCTCACACAATGACTCCATGTGGTAATCACAAACTGAGCTCATTCTACCTGTCTCCTCAGCTGTCCTGACTATACAGGCTTTCATCCTCATATTTGTCACTTCATGTTCACTGAATGGCTTCTCCACCTTAAGGCAGGAAAAAAAAAGAAAACAGGAAGGTGAAAGCAAAAAATGTATATGTGGGCTAAGTTTGTATCTTTTGAAAGAAGAGACCCAGAAGTCTCTTCTAATAAATTATGGTTATATATCTTTATCCATAAATGTGTCTATCCCAGTTGCAAGGACAACTGGTTAATATGATTTGTTTTGTAATTGTTTTTGTTTCTCTAATCTGGGCATATTTGCAACTTTAGCATTACAGTTATTTTACTCTGGGGAGGAGGGCAATATTAATTCCAGAAAGGTGGCTAGCAGTGCCTGCCACACAAATGAAAGTAGCGTTAATATCTAGACTCTACCTAAAATCTTTGCAAATTGATAATTGAAGAAAACAACCCAATAGAAAAATTGGTGATAAATATGAATAAACATTTCACAGAAGAAAAAATTCAGATTATCCTTAAACCAATGAAAAGATGCCCAACCTCCTTCATCGTCAGACAATTTCAAATTTAAGTAACAATGAGATGTTTTGTATTCATATGATTGGCATAAATTTAAAAGTGTGGTAACTCCTATTGCCGTTTGAGATGTAGAAAAATTTTAAATTGTTACAGCTTTTTTTAAAAAAGATTAACTTTTGCATGGCAGTTTCTATTGAAAGTTATATATATATATAAATATATATACATATATATCTATATATGCTTTGATCAGAAATCCTAATTATGAGACTCTCATAGAAATAAAAATACCAGTATCTAGCTATACATACCCGATATTGCATCGTATTTTGCAGTGGTTTTAAAAAAAAAAGAGGAAAGATTAAGTAAATGTTCACGAATAGAAAAATGGAATTAAGTAAATTATAGTAAATCCCTATCAGGGACTATTATGCAGTCACTTTGCAGAATGGACTTGATCTGTCTTCATCTAAAGCAGATGACTTAGAAATATTTCCACAATGTATTGTTAAGTGAGGAAATGAGATAGTAATGGAGAAAGATAAGAATGATGCAGGTTATTAATCTGGGTGGCCAGCGCTTGGAGAGAGGAAGGGAAGCAATAGGGGAATATGGAATGGGGAAAGCAAAAGAAATCAAATTTTAGATATGTATACAAGTAAAATAACTTAGAATTCAGATTTCTTTTTTTTTTGAGGCGGAGTCTCTCTCTGTTGCCCAGGCTGGAGTGCAGTGGCGCCATCTAGGCTCACTGCAAGCTCCGCCTCCCGCATTCACGCCGTTCTCCTGCCTCAGCCTCCCCAGTAGCTGGGACTACAGGCGCCCGCCACCATACCCGGCTAATTTTTTGTATTTTTAGTAGAGACGGGGTTTCACTGTGTTAGCCAGGATGGTCTCGATCTCCTGACCTCGTGATCTGCCCGCCTCGGCCTCCCAAAGTGCTGGGATTACAGGCGTGAGCCACCGCGCCCAGCCCAGATTTCTTTTTTAAAAGACCTGAAATAAGGAAGAGAAATCATAGCATAAACTAAGTTTAACAAGATCAGTGTGGGATAAAGAACAGAAGATTGAGAATTTTTTTTTGGAGCTGTTCCTGATTAGATGTTAGAAGATTTTGGTTATCACCAATCCTTTTCCGAGAAAAATTTTATAAACTTATAAGGATCCATTGCACGTGCTTTACATTTGTTTTATATCAATATGACTGTAAACTTTATAGAGATCTTTTTAATACATGAATAGAACATCTTATTTTTAAGGCAGGTAAATGTGCATTTTCTCACTTCAAACAAATTATGTCCACAAGCTGAATAATGAGAAGGGTACATCATAGTGTATCACACTGCTGAGTTACATGTTCTCTGTTTTCATCCTTGAAAACCGTGGGCTGCTTCAGAGTGGGAAAGAGTCTTCACTGCTTATAACTGAGTTCCAGAATTTTCCTAGCCATCTGATTCCCAAGCCCAGAGCTTCGGCTTCTGGGTTCTGCTGCTGGCAGTGAGGAAGTGGGATAGCACATTGTTTAAATCACAGCACTTCTCTGTTTCCTGGCTAAGTTACAAAACAGTGTTGTAGTCGTGAAACTGAATATCATCAGCACACATTTGTGGCATGCACAGTGCATGCACGACTCTGTAGTAGTGCTCTAGGCAAGCTTATGATGGCATTTAAAAGAGGTGTTGTTGCTTCCTTTAGGAAGTCTATGAACTAAAGGAAGACAAAAACCAAACCAAACCAAACAGAAAGCAATGCATTGGACTTTCCATCACAGCAATTACATGTCTGATTCTGGGCTTTGTGCCTTTTAATACTCAGTAATACTTTGTGCCTTTTAATACTCACATATCCATTGAATATGTGAACGAACCAACCACGTTAACAGGAACTGTACTTTTATAGCAATTCTCAACTGCAAGTTTTGTCTTCTGCCTCACTCCACTAGAATCTATCTCCATCCAGTTAAATGCAAAACTGATAATATTTTTTTCCTGTGGTTTCCAGATAGCTTTAGGAATCAGCAAGAGGCACTGATTCTAAACCTGAAAGTGTGCTTTGTGGAGCCTGCATGATGTTTTGAATAATTGAATTAGAATGCCTTTTAATGAGTGGCATGCTCTCTAGTTTTCCCACAGAAAACCTCTAGCCTATGGTGTTGAATAGGTGATCCCCCAGCTACAGGATAAAATCCCAACTCCTCAGTGATGTACAGATTCTTCCCACTTTATCCCTTGCTTATTATTTCAGTCTTGAGTCCCACCATTTTGCTATATGCAACCAGCACTCTAGCCATGCTGGATTGTTTGCTGTTTCCTGAATATGCTGTGCTTGTTCAGTCCTCTGCAAATGTACTTATGCTACTTCTTTCTCCTGAATTGCTTATTCTGTCTCATTAACCTTGTGTACTCCCTCCTACCCATTCATGTTCAATTAAAATATTACTACCCTCATAATATCATTTTTAACTGACCTAGAAAAGCAAGTTAGATATTCACATCTTCAATATTCCATCTATTTATCAATTGTTGCACTTTTTATATTGATACTTACCTGACTCTTCACCCATCAGAAAGATGGAGTTCTCTCTTTGTACACCTTGCACCTATCACTGGCTTCATCACAGGATCCCTATCACAGTCTTTCTGATGAAGCATTGTTGGATGGATAGATGGATGCATGGACTGGGTGATAAATGAATGATGAACCATTAAGTGAAATAAGGAGTGGTATAGACTTGGAAAAGAAAAGTTACTGTTGAAATAGCTCTAGAGAAAAATATTTTTTGAGTTGTATAGGATAAGATGAAGGTGAGGATGACTTATCTATAATTTTATCTTTGGAAATTGTGCATTAACATTTGTAAACAGGGTAGATATTTTGGAGAGAAGGTGCTACATAACTACAGCACAATTATTTATTATCCGCTAAAATAGTCCCTTTCTTTGGCATGTTTAAAACCTAAAGTCTGGTTGGCGTTATAAATATGCATGAGCTGTTGGGGGAAGAGAGCATAAAGTGTGAATCACACTTCAAACAGACCCACCCGCTCACTCCTGACTTCAAGTTTTTCAGAAGTGTGAAATGAAAATGCTTTAAAATTAGAAAATGTGCCATCAGAACTTTTATCAGCCCTCGGAGAAAATAAATAATCTCTAAATGTGGGGAATGCTGGGGATATTTATTTAGTTAGTTTCACAGCTAAGATGCTTTGATAAGTTTTTGTGTCATAAAATGCACAAATTAATTTTAATGAATGTGGAAAAAAATAACTTCTAAAACAGCCTGAGTACCCAAGGCTGCAATCTAGGGTTTCTGAGGGATTATTTAAACCTAATCTATGGACAAATTGTCTCAATGGGGAAAAGAAACTCTTACAGGTGTCTTTCCCTCTGATACATTTGCATTTGAAGGGTGATCTTGTAGCATTTGAGGAGTGGGTGAATTTCTGGAAAGAGACACTTGGATCTTAAATTGCTAAATGGTAACGAAAATGAGAGAAAATAGTATAGTTAGCTGTTTGCTTTCAAGTTTGTGGAAAATGATTTTCTAATCAATGTTACTCTTGATTTCTTAAGCATAACAAGATTAAAATGAGTGTGAATATAAAAGATCATGATAAAAGATAAAGGATGATGACCTGAGATCTTCTTTATTTTTTGTTACTAATTTGTTTGAAGAATAGTCCATCATTTCCAGTAACTTTGTGACCAAAAAAATGGCTATGTGGTTGTTGTCATCAAGGCCAGTAATAGAGAAGAGGGACAAAGAGAGAGGTGCTCCATTGGTATCCTCAACCTGTGTGTAGTACACAGGCATCACTGGGTGGGCTGGAGCTAGCCCAGATGGCTGGGCTCCACCCAGGTTTCCTGATGCAGTATGCCTGGGGTTGGGCAGCCTGAGTTGCATTTCTCATACCCTCCCAGGTGATACTGATGCACAATTTGAGAAACACTGCTCTGTTCCAATACTTACATGTAATTTTTTTTAAAAAATTATGTAATGACCATCTGTGGTTAAATGCTGAGCTCATTTTATAAACCTTAAGCATCTTGGCAAGTGTCTCTGTCTTTTTTTTAATTGTCTGATAATTTAAAATACCATTTTATTAGCCTACTATTGTGGAAGTTGAAACTGTATTATATTCACTCTGTTATTGTTAACCACCTCACATTTTCTGTGGTATTGTAGAACAGAAATTGTTTTAAAGGAATGGAAAAACAACATTTACTTTCATCAAATTGTTGTCTAGCCTCTTGATTGAGTTATAGCTATTGTTACTAATTTATTGCTATTTTTTGCAACATGCCCATGATTTTTTTCTGTTTCAGACTGAAAGTAAATCCGAATAGATGCAATCTAATTTAAGTACATGCTGTTAGGTTCTGTTTTTTGGGGGATAGATTAAAAATACAAGAGAAAGCACAAGACAACATGATCTCTCACATGTATGCATATGTTCAATTGCATGTCTTTTGTTGATAATCTCCAAAACATACATATTTTGACTTCAGTACCACACCAGATACTGGAAACCAAGTGATAAAATGACTTTACTCTGGGATGTGAATGTCATTGAGTCAGCAGCTTTCTACCAAATCATTAATCTCTGCCCAGGTCCAAATTGCTTCAGTGATTTCCTACCACTCAGCATTTTCCTTGGTGAAGGACCCTTCCAATACAAGTCTTCTGGCTTTTCTTTCTACTACAGGGAAGGCTTTCTCTCAGCAGCTATTTCTAAAATGAGGCTGATGATGAGAGTGATAGATGAAAAAACTTACCTCTGAGGTTTGTCTTCTTCTTGCATCTGCTGATAGCACTCACTTCTCAGCTCCTCTTTATACCTAAAAGAAGTACTTCTCTATTATTTCAATAATTCTGATGCTGCTCATTCTTTACTTATTTTCAGAGATGTTTATGAGATTTCAAGCTCCTTAACTAGACATATACAAAGAGCAAGAAAACAACAACAACAAAAAATTCTCCCTGGTCTTTCCTGGAACTAACAATAGAATACTTGACCAAGAACCAAGATTGCAGACTATCTCAGTGTTAGTGGAACCATTTCACTTCTCGATGTTTTCTTATAAAACACACAGTTTGAGCTGTATTGTTAATCTACTTGGAAAGATTATCATTTTTTAAAACAAATATCTGCTGGATGAGTGTTAGGCAATGGCTCTCAAAGTGTAGTCCCAGGACCAGCAGCATTAGCAAATTCCCAGTTCCCACCTCAAACCTGCCGAGTCTGAAACTCTAGGGGAGGAACCCAGCAATTTGCATTTCAACAAGCCCTCCCAGATGATTCTGATGTTATAGTAATTCTTAACTTGCTTAAGAATTTGGAAAGTCTTAGAAATAAGGGCAGGACTGGGTGGAGAAAATGGAGACGTCTGATTATCTTTCATGTAATCCCCACATAAATTGGTGTCTGCAGGAGACACTTTTATTTGTTTGCTATAAATATCTGGGAGCTTGCCAGTGGTGAAGAAGATATCCAGAGAACATTGTGAATATATACTTGGTTTCTCCAACCTGGACAGACCAGGAGCCTTTATGTCAAGATCCTGCATGGGTAATTCCCCTCAGGTGGAAGGCTGGTGGTTTTTCCAAGCACCCAGCCACAACTGCCACTGCATTCTATTTTCTTTAATGCTCAATCAGTGCCCCTGGCCATTTGATGATCATTCCTCCCTAATGTTGTGAGGTATTTAGTCCAAATAGTACAATCCACATTTGCTTTCTTTTTCTTCTAGTAAAATTTGTAGGTTGCTGTAATAGCTTGTGTCTGCCCCAGACCACAATCATAAAAATAATAATAAATTACCTCGCTGTCTCTGGGTTTTCTTTCAGGCTCAACATGTGGTTTGTGGCTTATGGGGTATTGATTGTGCATTATCAGTTTAGCTTCACACACTGACAATTACATGTAGCGCCAAGGTAGCCATGACAATGTAGTCCAGTTGCCATAGCAATGAAAGAAGGCCTATTGCTGCTACCTACAACCTGCTTTATAGTGATAAACGTGCTGCTTATTTCATTTTAATTGAAATTTGAAATCATAGTCTCTAGCAAGAAATAAATGGACTCGCTCCCCATTTTTCCCCCTTGGCCGCACAAAAACAAGTATTAATAGGAAATATTTGAGCATTTTTAAAAAGTAAATATCAAGTTTTTGACAGTATGTTTTCCAGTAGTTTCATTGGTACTAGAAACAGATGAAGAGTGATTCTTTGCTGAATAAAAATTGAATTAGCTCTCATGTTTTTGCATTCTTAATTAACTGCTATTTTTTATTTCCCTAAGTCCCTCATCTTAACAGCTTACCCTGCATGGTGTACTTTATATAATAGAGACTTTAATGGATTTACTTGCTGAGTTTAGTTCATATCTAAAAACTCACAGCAGATATCGTAAGGTACTTGAAAATTAGAATCACAGGGCACTGTGGAAGCTTTTACATAATTGAAAAAATTGATAATAATAATAAATATTTAGCCATGTATGGTTTCACTTCTATGCCAGTGCCTCATCTATGCCTTAGACCTAATAATCTTTATGTGATGTCATAACTACGTACTACAGTCATATACAATCTATAGTGCTATATGTAGCCAAGAGAGAGAGACACTCGGAAATATGGTCAGGAATGAAGAGATTCTACGTCAGTCAGTCCGAAAAAGATAGAAATGTAGTACAGAAAACCAACCAACTATGGAAATGAATAATAAGATAGTAACTAAGTATGTATACATGTGTGTGTATGTATGCGTGTGTGTGCATATATATATATACATATACACACACATACATGTAGGCATGAAGTTCCAAATTATTTTTAAAAGTATGAACTTGGTCTATAAAGATTCTAAATAGGTCAGTGGAAGACTGGGTCAAATCTGAGATTCCACTTTGACCTTTTGATCTTTATCTGAAAGAAGTCAGATGATTTCCCTTTTCTGGTACAACCCTGTAAGTTAGCACATTTTGTTTCCCTGGACTATGTGGAGTATATAGTAGATATTTAGGACAGAGAGAAACCTATGGTGGGGAGTAAAATTTAACTAGGGTAATGTGAAATATAGGATCTCCCCTTAAAGAGCTTATGATGACATGTGGCTGGGCACGATGGCTCACGCTTGTAATCCCGGCACTTTGGGAGGCCAAGGCAGGCAGATCGCTTGAAGACAGGAGTTCAAGACAAGCCTGGCCAACATGGTGAAAACCCATCTCTACTAAAAATACAAAAATTAGCCGGGTGGATGAGGGTTCCTATAATCCCAGCTACTCGGGAGGCTGAAACACGAGAATCGCTTGAACCCGGGAGGCGGAGGGTGCAATGAGCCAAGATCGCGCCACTGCATTCCAGTCCTGGGCAACAGAGTGTGATCCTGTCTCAAAAAAACAAAAAATCTTATGATGACATGAAAACTTTTTTTTTTAATAAAGTGACCTCAGAAAACGTGCACAGGGTGGGGCATCTCATGTGACAAGCATCTCAATCATTGATTCCAGCCACATGCCATCATAAGCTCTTTAAGGAGATATCCTATATTTTATATTACCCTAGTTAAATCTTACTCCCCACCATACGTTTCTCTCTGTCCTAAATATCTGCTTTTAGAAGGAGTAAACGTGACTTGGGAATTAGATGACTCCCATCTGTGAAAACGGATTCTTACCAGTGGTGTTTTTTGGGTGGTTGGGTTATAATAAAAAGGAAAATATTATTTCCCTTATATTTTAGTCTTTCCTCTTACTCCTAGTTATAATCATGGTCCTCCAAATAATTACGATGATAATAAAATGATCAATATCATGTTTAATTTATTTTTATGTCGTTATTAATACTTACTGAGTACCTAGCATGTGTGAAGACAATATTCTAAGTCAGCAGTCCCTAACCTTTTGGCACCAGGGACCAGTTTCACCGAAGATGATTTTTCCATGGACTGGGGTTGGGGGATGGCTTGGGGATGATTCAAGTACATTACATTTATTGTGTACTTTATTTCTATTATTACTATACTGTAATATATAATGAAATAATTATACAACTCACCATAATGTTGAATGAGTGGGAGCCCTGAGCTTGTTTTCCTGCAACTAGGTGGTCCCATATGGTGGTGATGACAGACAGTGACAGATCATCAGGTATTAGGTTCTCATGAGGAGCGTGCAACCTAGATCCCTAGTATGCACAGTTCACAATAGGGTTCATGCTCCTGTGAGAATCTAATGCTGCCACTGATCTGACAGGAGGCAGAGCTCAGGCAGTAATGCGAGGAGTGGGGAGCGGCTGTAAATACAGATTTGCTTGCTCATCTGCTGCTCACCTCCTGCTGTGTGGCCCCAGTTTCTAACAGGCCACAGACCAGCACTGGCCTTTGGCTACGGGTTTGGAGACCCCTGTTCTAAGTGTTAAGACAAGACTTGGACCTTCATGGAACCTATATTCTAGTAGGATTAAGACAGGCGTTAAACAAATAATTACACAATAAATTACTTAAGTTCAATTATAATGAAAAATACTAGATTCTACAAGAGATTATAAAATCTACTATAAAATTCTTTAGTGTTAGCAGATAATTTACTCACCATTTAAAAATTATATCATTGATTAAATCAATTTTAAAATGGGAAGTGACTTTGAGAAACAGACTTACTACAAACAGACACATAAAGAAAAATCTGGTACATATTAAAGAGAAATATTGCTATAAAATCAGAATAGATTATACGAAGTCTACATTTGAATTACGCCATGTGTCAAGTTTGTTAAGCATATAGATAAGATGTAATTATTATTTTGCTCTTGATCTACTTTTATTTTTTATACCCTTAATTCTAAACCTTTGGATTGTATTGAACTTTAAAATACATATATTTGATTCATTTAAGTTTAAATAATTGAAATTATTATCAAAACGTCATTGTTCTGCTTGAAGCAGTAGCTCTACTTCCCTATACTTCAGTTTTTCGTGTGTTATAGCAAAATCTGTACTAGAATTAGCCAGTTCAACCCAACCACATCTTTCTGTTTCAACCTTGCCTTGACTATTAATTAGCTCAGTGGATTTTTATGTCATGAATGCATTTGTTTTCTAATACATCTTCATTTTAATGTAAGATGGTTGAAAAGAAGGACCAAGTCCTCTGAGAATCCCATAGTACAAAGTAAAATGCCTCACATCCGACGAATGCTCAGTAAACATGAGTAGTGGGAAATCTTGATTATACGCTTATTAAAAATACATCTATGTATTTAAAGTAGTAAGTCTGGTGTTCAAAATGTAAAACTTTCCCCTTCCTGTGTCCATGTGTTCTCATTGTTCAATTCCCACCTATGAGTGAGAATATGCGGTGTTTGGTTTTTTGTTCTTGCGATAGTTTACTGAGAATGATGATTTCCAATTTCATCCATGGGACTGTTGTGGGGTGGGGGGAGGGGGGAGGGATAGCATTGGGAGATATACCTAATGCTAGATGACGAGTTGGTGGGTGCAGCACACCAGCATGGCACATGTATACATATGTAACTTACCTGCACATTGCGCACATGTACCATAAAACCTAAAGTATAATAATAATAATAAAAGAAAAATAAATAAATAAATAAAACAACAACAACAACAACAACAAAATGTAAAACTTTCAAAATTCTAACACAGTTGTTGTTTGGACTAACTCTAGTCTATAATCACAACTCTTCTGTTTCCTTGTCTGCACTGTGCTCACATAATGGCTATGTCTCTTACCGCCAAAGCCCGGCTCACTGCCTACAATGGCATCCTGTTTCTTCACTTGTTTTTCTTTTGCTTATCTGACAAGCCCTTGCATTCATAAAAGTCGAAAGGATTCCAGCTTAACTTTTCAATCCCACAAGGTTGACTTCCATAGCGTAGCCTGGAACACCTTGTCTGTGAATAGATCTGGAATCCTCAAATGGTTTTGAAGCCACTACCAGCAACAGGTCTGAGATCATAGTACCCAAGAAGAAAATTGAGGCTGGGGAACCACAGAGAGTCTTTCCACAATTCAAAGTAATAACAAAGCAGCCACAACAGCAGAGGTGGGGAGAGATGTGGGCATCAGATTGCCTAGAGCTCTAACAACCTACCTTCCACATAGAAGCTGCTCTCTGCTTCAGGCTTCAGATCCTTAAATATGGGTAGGGTCCTTCATTTAGCATCAAAGAATTGATTAGAAAGCTCCTGCAATGTAAGCTCATTAATGAAACCATTTTGGCAGGCCAGATGATATAATTAGACCAAACAAGATATGAAATGTACAGTGTTTTGGGCAACTGTTCAGTAATTTTTAATTTTGTAATAAAAAAGACAAGGAAAGGAAACAGCGAGAGAAGACGATTCATGCTTATCGGTGAAAAAGAACAAGATATAAAGAAAAAGATTCCAAGATAACATTTGCCAGATGTGGATAGTACCTTCAGGTTTCCATCATCCTTCTGAAGACAGTAGCATTTACAAAAACTGTATCATCTCTACCTTTACAAAAGTAGGTGGTATGTCAATAGTGTGTTTAGAGGATGCATGGATATTCTTCAAACTAAAGTATAATCACAAATACTGGTCTCGTCACAGACATTCATTTAAGGAACATCTCCCTCCCCAGCCCCCATGCTAACCTGAGCTTTCTGGAGGATGATGAAAGCGACCTGAATAATGCAGTACCCAAGTCTCACTACTGAGGCGAGTCAGGGGTAAAGAGTTTAGCACTGAGTGGCTGAGGATATGTATCAAGGGAAAATGTCATCCTTGGGACTTCTCTTTAAACACCAGAATATGTTTTGTTTTGTTTTGATTTGTTTTCCTATCAGGGATGTGTCTTTATTGGCAACCCCTAATGGAAATTGCTGTCTAATTTTCCTCTAGTCTTCTTATTTGTATTGTTTGTATATGAAAAGATGAGATGAATAGTTAAGGGTGCTGCGCAAATACTTTGCTTGGTCCTATAGGCTCTCAGGTTTTTTTGATATCATGTGGCATTTGTGTCAAATTGAGTTGTGCTGTAATTTTATTAACAAGCTTCACATCTCAGAATATTTTACACAGATGCACCTAACACAGTTGACATGTTGTTTATTAAGAGTTACATCATCTTAAGAAGTTATTATTATTAGTCCTTTTAAACATCATTTTCATTCTAATAAGCTATTTTTTATTTCTAATAAGCTATTTCTTATTTCTAATAAGCTCGTGTCTTAAGCAGAAATACAAATTCCCAGGAAATTTTCTGAGGACTGGCTCACTTAAAATGAAGGGAAGTCACTCCACACTCTGAGTTGTCTTCTCTCATCTTCTTCATGTGAAATCCTGGACACTTGCAGATTCATGACAATTCAGAGATTATTAATCCAATTGCTTTTAATAAAAACTGTCCTGAAAGATACACATGGTGAAACATTCTAATTGTAAAAGATTCATAGAGCAAACAATTCTATAACATCTATTTCCATATGGTTTGAGCAATTTCATACTCGGGAATTTTTTTTTTTTTTTTTTTTTTTTAGATGGAGTCTTGCACTGTTGCCCAGGCTGGAGTGCAGTGGCACAATCTTGGCTCATGCAAGCTCCGCCTCCTGGGTTCACGCCATTCTCCTGCCTCAGCCTCCCGAGTAGCTGGGACTACAGGTGCCCACCACCACGCCCAGCTAATTTTTTGTATTTTTAGTAGTGACGGGGTTTCACCATGTTAGCCAGGATGGTCTCGATCTCCTAACCTCGTGATCCACCCACCTTGGCCTCCCAAAATGCTGGGATTACAGGCGTGAGCCACCACCGTACCCGGCCCATACTTGGGAATTTTTACTACAGCTAACTGAAATTTTGTATTTGAATCCTATTTTATATATGAGGATACTATTTCTTCTTTACAGCATTAAATTTTCTAGATTAAAAAATACTCATTTCCCCCCAAGATTTTATAAAATAATTTCTGGCACTTCTCTAGGTTTTCTAGCTGTATGCTGTTTTGAGATGACTTGGAGTCAAACTGTCTGGGTTGAATCAAGGCTGTCCCCACCAGTTACTGTCTGTCTGACCTTGAGAAGTTATTTAACCTCTCAGTGTGGGGATGTTCATGGTACATATCTCATAGGGTTTCTGAGTGGATAAAATGTTCTGATACATGCAAAATAGTTAGAATAGTATTTGCCTGGCATATATTAAGCACTCAGTAAATTATAGCCATTCTATTTTATTCCATTCCATGTTAATGGTTCAACACGAAATAGAATTGCCTGCAAACAAATCATGACATCAAGGGTGTTACCTGAAAAAAAAGGTGTTTCTTACTTAAATATATTAAGTAAATATAGGGTTGTGTACAAATTTTAAAATTTTGCTTTACTGTGGGACTTTTAGACCTTTTCATATATAAATATGTATTGTGTATATCCAACGTGGCTAACATGCCATGTCTCTCTCTTTTTTGTGAATCACCCACTAACATCTCCAGTGAATCACATTTGGAAACAATGGGCAGTCACAATAAGATACATGTCTGAACACCCAAAGTTGATTTTTTCATGCTTTCAGTAATTACATTGAAATTGTCCCAAAGGCAGAGAAAAGAAAAAAGAAATCAAGTCTCCAAAATTTCTCTATCCTTTAAAAAGAAACTCCACCTTAATTTTTGGTGAGGAGTAAAAGATCTCACTTGGGTGGTAGTTACATTTTGTGATATGAGGGTGTCAGCTTTTTCTCCAAGGATGACCTCCCAAGAAGGGCAGGGTCACTCACTTCTACTACACTTCCCAGCTGTCTCTGTTGGCTTTGCAGATTCCTGTCTCATGACTCTACAGGGAATCCATGATGTAGATTTTCCTGTATTCAAGCAGGCAAAGGATATGGGTCAAACATTTAAGGCCGTTAACAAGAATTTAAATCAGCAACAACATTTATATAGGGGCATTAATTCAGGGCGAATGCAAAATGTGTTGCAGCATCGATTCTGGCATTTTTCTCTGCTCCTAATAGCTCTGAGCATTTGATCTATATGTTATATGGACCTAAATGAAGGGAAATAAACATCTGGACAGATTCCCTCTGATCGAGTTTCCTTCTCACCATTTTTCTGCTGTGGTAGTTAAGCAAGGCCATGGGCTTCGTTCACCTAGAACCAGCCTAAAATTAAGGACGCTGGCCAGAGTACCAAAGTGTGGTGCTTGTAGCATTTAAGCATACAGATAAATTCTTTTTGAAAAATTTCAAACAAGTGTACCATGAGCGGAGTCAGAGCCCCTCTTGAAAGCAGGTTGGTAAATTTCCAGAACCACTCAGCAGTTTTCATAGGTGGCAAGGCATTGTATTGTTATTTTTATTATTGTTAGGAGCTAACATTTGTTTCCAGGAACTGGGCTAAATGGTTCAAATTCATTATCTCATTTAATCTTTACAATATTTCTGTGAGGTAGAAAGTATTGTTATCTCCATTTTAGAGATAGCAATTATAGAAGAGGCATCTGGAGCTAAAACAGATTAAATGACCTTTTCCCTCAGGTTCAGAGTAAACGTCATATTGCACCCCAGAATAATTCAGTGCTCACCATAATGATTTACCCTTCTAAAAGGTAATATAATGCAATTTCAGAAATTAATGATTCTAAAAAATGTGTAAGCATAAGAAAAAAATAACAAATGTCCTTTTCTAGCATCACACTAGATTTTACGGGTGATTACAGGACGACTCTTGAGATTTTCAGCAATAGACTTTTCTTGGATGATAAGGAAGATGCTCTCAGCCGGTGTGACTAAATTGTTTGTGACTTGAGGACATGGGTCATGCCCTCTGTGTGTACCACTGACTGTATCCCTCATCATAGTTCCTGCATAAAGCAGAGATTCCGAAGGGTTAGTTGAGAACACAGATGACAACCCAACACTGTAACCCAGCAGGTTGTGTCTTGGCGTAACATTGGTAGGTTTTGTTTGCCTTTGTACCTTTTTACCATAAGAGGTCAACTAGAGTTTCTATCTTGTTATAAGTTCATTACACAGGTATCCCTTATTCCTTCATTCAACGTTGCAAAGAAAACATCTGTAACATACTTTGAGTCATTATTAAGAGACATTGCATACAGTCAAAAAATAGCATGGATTTATTAAATTCAGTACTTTGGCTGATAAATTGAGAGGAAACCTTTATTGCAATTTGGTGGTGATAGTGGAGAGTCTCTTTCCAAATATAAGACCTAGCATTAAGAAGTATTTCCAAGTCTCCTATTTTAGGAACCGCAAATCTCTAAATTCGAGATATGTGGAAGAAAATAGGCCATTTTCAAGAAAATTTGTGTTGCTGCTAGCTCTTTGGCTTGTACAATACATATTTCTTTTCTTTTTTTTTTTTTGAGAATATACTGGAAAGATGAAATCTCTAATAGGTATCTTTCTGGAGAACAGTCTTTATAGCAAGGTTTTCTTTACACAGGGCAACCATGCACATGTAGTTAATGGACCTCCAGACAAAGGCCATTTCTTCCCAAAAACAAAGCCAACAAGGCAATTGAGTCAAATAACTTCAAACTCCCCAGAGGGGACAGCAGCCATTCTTAAATCCACCATACTTTTGAATAGCTATCATTGGCCATTATCTTCCAAATGGCTTTGTAAGTGTCTAGGCATCATGTGATTGCTTTGGAAATTCTCCATTTTTCAGGGTGCTGGGACTGGGCTTAGTCCCTTTCTTCTTTATCTCTTCCTCCCTGCCCTTTTCACTGTTCTGCCCAACACAAAGTTCAAGTCATGTAGAGACGAATATGGCTTTTGCTTTTGTAGGGACTTTTTCCTGAGTCCCTTCCTTGCAGGGTACATGCAATATAGGCCTGTGAGAATAACTTTCTGCGGTGACACAGAACAGTGAAAACTGTAAGTCAATCTATGGTGAGTGCAATCCTACATTATTTCATGCATAAAAAAGTCATACATCTGTATACATATATAACCTATTTCACAGTAACAATAAAAACATATTTATCGATTCATCAGAGGATAGACAGATTTGTGTGTCTCTCCAAATGTATTACACTGTGATTTTTCTCTTCCTTGAGAAAGATTTCCCTGAAGACAATATTTATGGCAGGGTAGGAATTTATATTACACTTGAATATATGTTCTGACAAAGAAGCACATTGCATTTTGGAATTGGGCGATATTGGACATTCTTCAAAAAATCTTCTAAAGGGAAATAATATTTCATCTACTCATTTGTTCAGATTTCCCTATAATTTTTAGCCAGCAGTACTTTATGGATCAGATATTGCATCAGAAAAGAAGGGGAAAATATTCTTGTCATGGAGACATTTTCGGATTAAGTTGAAAAGGCCCATAATCCTTACTGAAATTTTTTTTTTTTATCATCATCAGGCTATTCTTGACAGTCAGTAAAATATCAGCTCTTTCTCATTTAACTGACAGATTTCTTCTTTTCACTTTCTTTCTTCCCTCTCTGTATCTATATCTATTCTCTTTCCGGGGCTCATGGTATATAATAAGTATTGAAAAAATGAATTTAAGTCTAACTTATACATACTTGTGAAACCTCATTCCTTATGATAAAGACCTTAAGCTTTTCTAAATACAGAATCAGCCACTGGTCATTTTTAATGGACACGTAGTGGTTGCTATTTTCTGGAGTGCAGGATTCATTAGGGTCATTGCTGGCATTTGGCTATGTAAAGTTGCCCCGGTGTGCTACTGAAGGCGAGTGTCCAAACTCCGACAATGTTTGGTTTCTCTCGATATTCCGAGGTTATATATCAAAAGAAGCCATACACATTCCAGTTACCCATCCAGAGAATTCCTGAAAAAAGCAAATTATTCTTAAGATCCCCTGGAATTCTGAATCTCTTGGTGGAGATGCATGGTAGGGAAAAGGGAAACTTGATCTGGTTTATTCTGAACCCTTTCTTCTCATCTTAACCTTCTACTAAGTCACTTGAAAACTGTAAAGAAGGAGAACACATAGGCATTATGAAAGAAACTGTGCTGTAGCAGAATTCTTCAAGGTCTCAGGATTTACCCTCATAAAAACTGTACATAATCTAAAGCATAATAGCCAAAACAATTCAGTATGAATCAGACGTACACATACATAATTGTCTCATTGAGTTTCTCATCTCCACTTAGTCATGGTCACTGTTTTGCCTTGGTTATGGCAACTAAAAGCCAATGGAGCTTAACGGAAAGCCCCCCAGGAGAAAATACTATTTTGTGGTCTTTGGATGAAGGCCTGAGTATCAGCAGGACTGGAGTTCTAAAGATACTGCTGTGCCCATTGCATGAGACACATGAAGTAATGAACTATAGACAAGTCATCATACCAGTATTTCAGAAAGTGAAACTGATATAAGAACACAGGCCAGACACCAACTCAAACAAACTATGGAAGCAGGGAGAGCAAACTGAAATACAAAGGCATGGCCAGTAGCCAGAGGAGGAGTGCCTCAGAGATTGATGATAGGTAAAGACAATTTATGTACCAGTTCGTCTAATGGCAGTTCTGCAGGGAGGCAGCCTTTTGAAGGTGAAGGCTCAGGTTGGCCTACATGTTCCTGCCCAATTTTAAAGATGTCATAAGCCACTGTGTTGAGGATCTGTCTGGCTTCTGACTTCTTGCATAACTATGTTCCCACTTACATTGGGGTCTTGGCATAATTTGTCTCCTGACAAAGAGAAAATAGAAAATATCCAAATATTCCAGCCTTATAGCATAGATGGGTAAATATAAGACCTTTCCTTTTAGCAATGATGACAGTAAACACTATTAATAGCTTTCTATTTGCCAGGCATGTGACATACGACTCTGAAATCTTGCAACAACCCAGTTAGAACAACTTACTGAGACTCGAAGTTAAGTCTGCCTAAATGTATACAGCAGGCGATTAAAATATGGATTTAACTGCTAATTTGTTCTTATTTAAGATCCTTGACCTTTCCACTGTTATAATAGTACATATTGATATTCCACTGGCAATGAGTAAGCATGCCTTACCACTTCAGAAATAGATAAGGTGCCTTCTAAGAAAATCTCAAATAGAGGTGGTCAGGAAGCCATAGGACCAAACGAGAACCCAGAAACGACAGTGCTCACTAGATGCTGCTTGCATTCTACCATGTGGATACAATGAGTAAAACTTGGGTACTAAAGTCAAAGTGCCCGCAAAGTGCCTGCCACCACACCTGGCTAATATTTGTATTTTTAGCAGAGACGGGGTTTCACCATATTGGCCAGGCTGGCCTGGAACTCCTGACCTTGTGATCTGCCTGCCTCGGCCTCCCAAAGTGCTGGGATTACAGATCCCAACTGGATTGGGATCTTAGCACTTACTTGCTGTATAACTTCTCCAGGTTACTGATCATCTCTAAGTCTTTGATTCCTGTTCTGTAAAATATGATAATAGTAGGAATAATAATAGTGCCTTCTTTAGAGATAGTTGTCAAGATTGAAGTGCTTAGCTCAGTGCTTGACACACGGTAAATATTCAGCCTATAGTCAATCATCTTAAGTACTCTTGTCTTACCAAGGAACCATCAGGAGGTGTAGGTAATATGCAACCTTGAAATAGAACATTAGGTGTGATAAAATGGACCCCACAGGAAGTAATCGGGGATATTTTAGGCATATTTTCTAGTACACATATGCAATATTAAATAATATTTTCCAAACCAATGCTATTTAACCTCAAATCCAGCACAGTGAAAAAACATTGAAAGGTAAAAGAAAAAGTCACTTCACTTCCATAGTTCTCAGAATTACCATGTAGATATCAAAAGGTCTCTTCCAACTCTGAAAGTCTGTGACTAATTTTGTTAAACCCCTACTATGTGCAAAGTTTGTCACTGGGGTGAATAAGGTTGACACTCTCAGAGAAGCAATATGTAAAAAGACATGTACAATTCTCTTCTTTTTTTTTTTTTTTCCCAAGACAGAGTCTCACTCTGTCACCCAGGCTGGAGTGCAGTGGCATGATCTCAGCTCACTGCAAACTCCACCTCCCGGGTTCAAGAGATTCTCCTGCCCCAGCCTCCCGAGTAGCTGGGAGTACAGGCGCCTGCCACCACGCCTGGCTAATATTTGTATTTTTAGTAGAGACGGGGTTTCACCATATTGGCCAGGCTGGTCTCGAACTCCTGACCTTGTGATCTGCCCGCCTCGGCCTCCCAAAGTGCTGGGATTACAGGCGTGAACCACTACGCCTGGCTATGTACAATTCTTAAAGTAAGCTAAAATGATAAACTTACCCTATGGCTTTGTCATAGAAGGGTTTTAAAGACAAAAAAAAAAAAAAAATTTGAAAATGAACTTCTGAGAAGAATGGTGATATTATAGATATGCTATAGCCTCTAAATAAGAGTAGTGATGTTTAAAGGAATACAAATTCAAGAGAACACTAAAGGGAAAAGAGAGATGGATTTTACCCTCTGGATCTGACTTTGGTTTTAAATTGCATAGGCAAGAGATTGGTTAGAGAGATTTATTTCAACCTTTAGTAGTGTATTAGCAGTGTCACAGAACAAGGGATATGGTTAAAAGAAAGAAGGTGAGAAATACGAACAAACAAGATAGTGTCTTGGAATCTGATTTATTTAAATTTAGATTATATTGCTGTTGCATTAATCTTAGTATAAATCATAGTTCTAAGCACATTAAACTTACGTTGCAGTCAATTTTGTAAACCTTAACTGATGTTTATTATTATAAGCTGTGAACATTTTTTTAATCATTGAGAAGGCCCCTCTCAAGTGAAATTTTGGTTCCAAATGGCCAAAGTAACTAATGGGTAGGGAAAAAAATCTGCTTAAACTCTCAGTTCAATCACAGTTATGTGGAAACATCTTGAGGACAACAGTAAAGGAAAGAGAAAGAAATCAGGTGGATGGAGAAGATACACTAGAGGAATGAGATCTCCTACATGAGTAAAGTGTTTTCTAATGCATTTTTCTTGAATGATAGCATCTTGAAATTCCTACCAAGTATGGAATAGTTTACCTCTGACTAGCACTGCCCTACACAACAATGTCAATTTATTCTAAGACTGCAATGTTCAGAATGCAGATATGATCAGTTCAACCCAGATGAGACAATCCTATAGATGTAATAATAGAAATAACTATTTGAAACTTGAAAATCCGAAGTGTTTTAACTTTCTTCAAATACTTAGACTATAACATTTTTAGTCTAATGTAATTAGTGCAATTTTCAGAGGATATGTTTATATCAAGAATATTCCTGTGGGAGAAATAGAAACTTTTCAGGAGAGATTTCTAGGATTCTTAGACAACCAAAACTTTCATTTGACTCAGACCCTGATATTACATTTTCCCAGGATTCCTCTCACTTGTGCTGTTTTCAGTGATTGCTCAAGTTATTTCGAATGATGGCATACATATATCTTCTCTGCCATGCAAAAATGCCAGAACCTTCTTTTTCCTCCCTCTGTTCCCAGAAAGAACTAAGAATGGTCTAGCTTTGAGGTAAATTGTACAGCTGACTGTTTGTTTTGGGAACTTCCAAATGAACATATTTGGTGTTGCACTGATGCATCCCAGGAACAGAATTGTATGACTGGAAGAGCAATTCTGCTTCTGGAAATTTCTAGCACATAAGAAGATAGCTGGAGGGTATGTTTGTCTGGATAGTTTGGAGGCTGGCTGGTGCTATAAAGGAAAGTAAGAAAAGGGCAAAGATATCCTTCAGAGGATTCCCCCAGAAGAAAGTAGCAGTTATGGAGTTTTATTCCTGAGGTAGGACAGGCAGTCAGACCAAAGAGGTCTCAGTGTCTCTCCCTGTGTTGGATGTAATTGCTTTTCATTGTCAATACTGAAAGAAGGCACACAAGAGACAAATGAAATGTGTGCGTATAAACCTGGCTTTGGTTTTCAGAGACAGTCTTCTTACACCTTCAGATCTCCTAGATGAGCTGGGCCTTACAGAAAATACAAGTCTTGAGCTCTATTTGTTTACAGTTTTCAAATTCTCAGCTTCTGCCTGTAAGATATCTCATGTGATTAACTGATTTTTCTAATTTAAGGGAGTTATTTTCTGTGGAGGAAGAGGCTATAAA
This sequence comes from Pongo pygmaeus, assembly GCF_028885625.2. NCBI lineage: Eukaryota > Metazoa > Chordata > Mammalia > Primates > Hominidae > Pongo > Pongo pygmaeus. The sequence goes on from NC_072388.2 coordinate 78,157,128, forward strand.
GTCACATTTTTATCTTATTTTCTTTTTTTTTTCTCTGACATTTCTGCTGTGTTTTCCACATTCCTTGTCACTGTCAAAACTGGTAATTAATCAAGAGTCAGTCATGGATGGCTCCTTTTCCCTCCCCTTCTTATCCTTCATTTTCCTGCCTGAGTGATAACGAATGATGTCTCTTGTCCTGTACCCCTGGCTTCCTCTCCTCGGAGCATTCAAGCCAGACCCCATGACAAGATGCTCCCAGTGAAGGGAGAAAACTGGGAATGACAAATGTGACTCAGGGAACCCAGGCATCAAGGGGTGGACTTCCTAATCTCTACCACTTGCCATCATCTATCTCTCCATGTCAGGAGGCCTTTGGGAAAAGCAGAAACAAAAGAGAAAGGAAAAGTTCTCATCCCTGCATTTTAGCATCATGAGAAACCTGGAAGTACCTTTGCAATAGCACTAAAATGTGACGAGTCTTGAGTCTTTCCCAAGGTTTTGATACCCACCAGCCCACGAGTATACATGTAGGCATACTTTTACTCTCTACTTTCTCCAGCTTAATGTTTTTCCCAGTGTCTGGAGGAAAATAAGAGCAAACATCTTTTGTAAAATTGCACACATGTCTTCTTTCATTATATGATTGGTTTATGTGTCTGAACACCTTAGGACTCAGTCTTTACTCTTATTTAACTGAAGAAATTAGGGGAAATACTTCCTCACCCACCACAGAGTCTGAAATTCTGCTATTAGAGACTTATACCTTTAGGTGAAAATGTTGCATCTCCAAGAAGACCCATGAAAACAGAAGTGATCCTAGGTAGAATGAAGATACAATATAAGCTAATCAATGATATACTCCTATAAATTCCTTTAGCAGATCTATTTACTATGGAGATCCCAAGTGGAGAGCATGGCCTTAAGGAATTGGGAAATAAAATAGTTAACTTGAGATAGGTTGAAAGAGAAAATAATTCCTGAGAAAGGAACACAGTACTGCTTGAAAATAGTACTAATGTATTTTTACAGATTAGTTTTTGCTGGTTCCTGAACCAAATGACTAGCTGGGAATTCTTATTCTCAGATTTGCCTCACACCCACTTAAGAAAAATGCCAGATTGACATCCTCAAGTTACAATCTAAAATCCCAGGGAGGGAGCACACTGGTCAGGGGTGAGATTAAATGAGGCAAAAGTGACTGCATCACACTTCGCTGTCTATGGAGGCTATTGGCAGATTTATGCAGGCTGAGTTAAGTGAATGACTTGATAGCCTGGATCACATCTATATGTGTTTTTCACAGGCATCATGTCTTAGTTTGTTTTATGTTGCCATAACAGAATGCCTCAGACTGGGTAACTCATAATGAACAGAAATTTATTTGGCTCACAGTTCTGGAGACTGGGAAGTCTTAGTGCATGAAACTGACATCTGACATGGGCCTTTGTGCTACATGATCCCATGGTGAAAGTTATCACATGGCAAGAGAGCATGGGAGAGAGCCAAACTCAATTTTATAACCAACTCACTTCTGTGATAATGACACTGATCCATTCATGAGAACAGAGCCCTCATGACCTAATCACCTCTTAAAGGTCCCATTGTTCAACATTGTTGCATTGGGAATTAACTTTCCGACACATGAACTCTGGGGGACACATTCAAACCATACCAAACACCCACTCTGTAGAATGTTGCCCTTAATATGCTGTGATTGATATAGATAGATAGATAGATAGATAGATAGATAGATAGATAGATATAGATATAGATTTTTTTTTCCTTTTCAGTGTGTTTTAGTATATTAGTTGGGTCTCATTTGCTTGCTTAAACTGTTGTATGAAAAAAAAGAAATGTGCTGCAGATACAGAGGCATATTGTGCAGCTCAAATTAGGTCAGGAATGTTATTAATTTAATTAGTTATCCATGCAATATGCTGCATAACAACCACAATATCTCGCAGCACAGGACAATAAACACTTATTTCTTATGGAGCTGTGGGTTGCTTGAGGGTCAGCTATTGCAGCTTGAGATTGGCTAAATGGCTCCACTAATCTCAGCTGGGCTCACTCAAGGGTCTGGGGGTCAGTTGAGGTTCAGGTTATACAGGCTTTGCTCAGCTGGGCTAGGTCAGCTCTGTTACACATCTCTTATCCTATTTCTGGGTCCAGCCTGCTAGCCTGGGCAAATTCTTTTCTATTTCTACAGGTTAATTTTGGCTGGTTATTGGACCAAATGTCTCTGTAGGAATTCTCCTTCTCAGGTTTGCCTTATATCCACTTAAGAAAAATGCCAGATTGACATTCTCAAGTTCCAGTCTAAAAACCTGGGTAGGTGCATGCTAGTCAGGGGATGAGGTCAAATTAGGCAAATGTGACTTCATAGTCCTGCTGTAACCAGCTGGAAAATAAGAGAATGAACAGACAAAAATAGTCTTGTACCACATTAATGACATACTGATTATTTGAATTAGTTAATTTTGCTAGGAGTAGAGGTGATAAGAGTGTGGTTCTCAGTTGCTGCTTACCCAGAACAAGAGTCTTAGTAAATTGACCAGCTGAGTCATTTGAACTTGATTCTTGGTAGGAAGACTTTTGGGTGGCTTATCTAGACTTTTTTCTTCTCTTTTTCTTTTCTTACTGTATCAGTAATTTCTTTTTTTTTAATTCCATGATTTACTGGAAATCTCAAAGGATGTTTGAATGAACTCTGATTATCCGTTGTCTTTGTTGTGGCTGACTCCACTGTCAAAAACCCAAGCCAGGCATCTGCTTGGTTTGGTGACCTTAACCACGATTTGAAGGCTGCTGACTGATCAGGGCAGTGGTTGCTGAAGGTTGGAGTGGCAAACAACAAAGATGTTTGCCGCAAGGAAGTTGAGTCTTCCTTTCACGAAAGACTTCTTTGTAGCATGCGATGCTATTTGATAGCATTTTACCCACTGTAGGACAGCTTTCAAAATTGTAGTCAATCCTCTCAAACCCTGCCGTTGCTTTTTCAACTAAGTTTATGTAATATTCTAAATCATTTGTTGTGATTTCAACAATGTTCACAACATCTTCACCAGGAGTAGATTCCATCTCAAGAAACTACTCTTTGCTCATCTATAAGAAGCAGCTCCTCATCTGTTTAAGTTTTATTATGAGATTGCAGTAATTCAGTCCCATCTTCAGGTTCCACTTCTGATTCCACTCTGCCACACATTTCTCTGTGAGTCTGTTAAAATATAGATAATCCAAATAACTTCTTTCTAATGTGATTTATATGAAATGGAAGCATGTTCTCCTTCCCCCTTATGTGCTCTTGTTTTGAATTGCAAATATTCAGTTTTGCATATATTTAAAAGTTATTTTGACAGTATGTAATGTAGATTTAAAACATTCTGAAGCTGGCTGTTTTCCCTTGATCAATTCTTTTTTTAGAAGAAACACTGTAAATAAACCAACAAGTGTCAGAACATACAGTATAGGGAACAGCCAAGGAAAATCTGTTATGATATTCTGTGTATTAAAAACCAGTTTGTTTATACCACTAGGAGGATTTCATTTTTTAGTATTTGGATTTGATGGATTTAGTGAGAACGATATAATTTGCTTCATTAGACAGCTATGCCATGGCTGAACGATGTGCATTACTCTTAATGCTAAAGGGAGATAAATGTAATGATAGAAAAAGTTAAGGGAACCAAAGAGGCAATATTCCTAGAATAAGCAGATGAAAATTTAACTATGTTGCACAGAAGTTAAATGTCAGTAATTCCATTCAACTAGGTCAATGGAATTGGGGCAGGAACTTGCTTCATTGTAGAAGTGAAGCTGTTAGCTGTTTTACATAGAAACCTTGAATCTGAGGAATCATCTCCAGAGAACACCTGATATAAGCTACAGTTTTCTTGACTGATACTCCAAAATGAGGATTGAACTGTGAGAAAGATTACAAGTAATTTCTGAGTTACCGAACTTAGAAAAAGCAAAACTGGCCAGGCGCGGTGGCTCACGCCTGTAATCCAGCACTTTGGGAGGCCAAGAAAGGTGGATCACGAGGTCAGGAGATGGAGACCATCCTGGCTAACACGGTGAAACCCTCTCTCTACTGAAAATACAAAAAAATTATCTGGGCTTGGTGACACACGCCTGTAGTCCCAGCTACTCTGGAGACTGAGGCAGGAGAATCGCTTGAACCCGGGAGGCAGAGGTTGCAGTGAGCCAAGATGGCGCCACTGCGCTCCAGCCTGGGCGACAGTGAGACTGCGTCTAGGGAAAAAAAAAAAAAAAAAAAAAAAGCAAAACCTTGGGACTTCTTTCTTCCCCTTCTTATTTTCACCTTCTCTTCCTTCTTCTCTTTCTACTTCTTCCTTCTTGTCTCTCTATTTTTACCTTATTCATTTCCTCTCGTGCCTTTCCATTTTTTATATCAAGGAATTAAATACCCTCTAGAATGAAACGATGAATAAAATCTACTAGTCCTATGAGAAGGACAAAATTAAATGTGTTGGGTTTTGTTTGTGATTGTGCTGATGACAGCAAAAGAAGCCACACTCAGGATCGAAGATGAGAAAAAATGAACTACAATGTCCACTAACATAATTTTTAAGGGAGAAGATGTAAAGATTACCAGAGTTCACACTTTCAAATTGTTTGCAATCAACTGAAAGTCGAAAAAAGTTATATGTTGAAAAACATATGAGAAAAAAGCAAGTGACCATTTAAGGTGATATGTGTTAAGAGCAAATCAACTGATAGAGATAGAAATGTGGATGAGGAAGACCACCACTATTCCCTGGGGTAGTCAAAGGAAAGTTGGCCTGGTACTGGATTTTGGATAACACTGAATAAGATTCAAACAGACAAACCATGGCTGGGGCCCAGCTTGAGCAAAGGATTGGAAGCAGCAGTATTCCAGACATGTGAGAATATAAATTTGGTTCAGGTAGAAAGGTTTCAAATGGCAGATAACTGTGGAAAAATAATTCGGTGAAAACTTATAAAAGGCCCGGAATGCTGAGATAGAACCTTGGGTTCTATTCAGTATATATTTTGAGAACCACTGATGGTCACTATGGAGAAGCAAGACGTGTGCTATATAATAGAACAAGAATTGAGAGGTCATTGCCTGGGGGAGTTTCCTAGACCCCGAGAAGGGTAAGAAGGGATACATTTTGAAGGCTGGTACATAAAAAGAATTAAGATATCAATGAGACATATTTTAAAAGCCAAGAGAAGGAGAGGAAAGTGGTCATTTTCGGTTCTGAAGGTGAGAGTTTTGAGGTTTGGATGACTATGAAATAACCCAGTGAGAATACCCATTTATCAGTGGGAAATCCTGAACTAGAGTTTGAGAGAGTCTGCTAAGCTAAAGTTGTGGATTTGCACATTAGCCTCCTGAAGAGGATGGTTGAATTCATAAATATGGATGATACTTTACAGAAAAGAAGTTTGCTTAGAGGGTTTGGCATATCCATGATGAGAGTATAGCGGGGAAGCAAGGAAACACTGAAGAGCGAAGGGGTGGTCAGAAGAAGAACTGTAGAAGTGGGGCAATATGTGGAATAGTGAGGGTCTCAGAACAGACAGAGGACCTGGGCCTTGAAGGCCAGCTGTGTCATCTGGAGATGAAGATGGAAGGAAATGGGGATGAAGAAGAAAAGGGGCCCTAAACGTCTCTTATGGTCATCATTTTGTCCATAGAAACACATCTCTGGGAAGGAATGAGTTAGGTTTTTCTTATTTTTTCTTCATTAATAAAAATAGAAAAACAGGTGGTGAAACAAATTGGAAAACAATGTACACACAACTAATACTCTTGAAGAAAGAGATTTCACACTGTCTCCTGCTAACCTGTTCTGATATTCAATGGCACTTGTTACCCAGGAGTTCTTTTTTAAATCATTATCTGAAATCCCTATTGCTCTCCTGTGAGCTGTATTTTTTTTTTTTTTTTTTTTTGGCTTTGCTCTGTTTATCCTCAGGGGACAGAAAGAACATATGGCAACTATCTCTCAAGAAATAATCCTTCAATTTTGGAAATACATATTATATAAGATTTTTACTCTCTAGCCTTTTATTCTTCAGGCTGAATAATACTAAGAAATTTAGGCTTTCTTTATGGTCATTTCTTCCCAGGAAAATGGCACAGACTGAGTCAAATTCAGCTCCTAGGACTTGGATAAAATTTATATTGAAGTCACTGCTTTGAATCAGTGAGCAGTACTGATGTCAAGTTTGCCTATTAGGTAGAAATTCAAGAATGAAATGATGATGACCCTTTTGGGAACAACTCTGTGCATCCTTTGTATCCTGAGAGCACTTATCAAAACTAGTAGATGAATAATAAATCTTTCAAAAAAAAAAAAAAAGAAAACTGGTGGACAAAGTGGTGAAAATATAGCATTTATCTCTTATTGCCAATGCCTAGCACATACTAACTCAATTCATATTTGCATGAATTTATGAAAGCAAGGATGAAAAAGTATGTACTAAGATATAAAATTAGCAATATTATTTTTAAAAGGTTGTTAGAAGTCAAGGCCTTTTGGGCCAGGCTGTTGGGCTGTTTCTTAAGGATATGATATTTTATTTATTTTAATATATTCAGAAACTCCTAGTGGTATTAAAAGCTCTGAGATTGGCAGGATTTGGCCTTTCAGTGAATGTTGACTCCACTTTCTTTCTCTAGAATTTATTATATCATTTTTTATGACAGTCTTAATAAAGATGATTGAAAGACTCTGGGTGTTAATTCATCAACCAGTATTTGTTGCAGGCCAACTAAGAGTTTGGCAATGTGTTCCAAGGGGAAGTTAAGTAAGCACAAAAATCACAAACTATTAAAGTTGATAAAACTGCTGATTTAAGCCAAAATAGTAATTCTCTTGACAACATAAGAGTGAATGTTTACATAGCATTGACCTTTTGCCAGGCACTGTTCAAGCACTTTCTACGTCACTACATATTTCTTTTAGTTTTTACAACGACTCATTAAACAGGCACTATTATTATCCTTATTTTACAGGTGAGGAAGCACATGAGAATTGGCTAAAGCCGGATAGTTAGTAAGCCATAGAGTTAGTGTTTAAACCTGGGTCCAAACCCTGTATGCTTAACCATTACTCCACGAGGTCCTCCAGGCTTCCTTTGAGTAAACTGAGGAATAAGGTGTGTATTATCTTTTTTCTTTTTTCCTCAATCAATTGGGGTTTTATTGAACTAGAGCTTGAGGGTGTGCCCAAGATAAACAAGAGTCACAGAAATCCTCTGTGGCTTATGTTCTCCCTGAAGAGGTTTTCAGGAGGCTCAGTTTTATACATTTCCTTGGGAGAAAAAAGGTGTGTAGGAAGAGTTGGGGGGTAGGCAGAAGAATGATTGCTCTTATATTGTCTTTGTTCCATACCTGAGAAAATAAGGATTATTAGTGTGAAGTCTAATAGGCATGTCCTTGTTTTGTGGGAGAATATGCATCTTTTTTAAGGTATTAAGATTATTTTTTTCCGTAAGTTATTGGGGGTACAGGTGGCATTCGGTTACATGAGTAAGTTCTTTAGTGGCAGTTTGTGAGATTTTGGTGCACCCATTCCCCGAGCAGTATACACTGTACCATATTTGTAGTCTTTTATCCCTCACCCTCCTACGACTTTTCCCCCGAAGTCCCCAAAGCCCACTGTATCACTCTAATACCTTTGCGTCCTCATAGCTTAGTTCCCACATATCAATGAGAACATACGATGTTTGGTTTTCCAACCTGAGTTACATCATTTAGAATGATAGTCTCCAAACTCATCCAGGTCACTGCAAATGCTGTGAATTCATTCCTTTTTATGGCTGAGTAGTATTCCATCGTATATATATACCACAGTTTCTTTATCCACTCATTGATTAATTGGCATTTGGGTTGGTTCCACAATTTTTGCAATTGTGAATTGTACTGCTATAAACATGTGTGAGCAAGAATCTTTTTCGTATAATGACTTCTTTTGCTCTGGGTAAATACCCAGTAGTGGCATTGCTGGATCAAAATGTTGATCTACTTTTAATTCTTTAAGGAATCTCCATACTAGTGTACATTCCCTCCAGCAGTGCAGAACTGTCCCCTGTTCACCGCATCCATGCCAACATCTACTGTTTTTTGATTTTTTGATTATGGCCATTCGGGTGTCCATTATCTTTCACTAGAAAACTCCTCCTGTTGAAATGGAATCTTTCTTCCCATACCTTTCCTTTATTGGTCTAATTTCACGGCCTAGAGGAAGATGGAGATTATTTTCTACAGAGCAGACTCTGGATCTGAAGACAGCCTTCAAACTCCTCCAGAAATTGTTTCTTCAGGATTAATATTCTCTCCTTAAATTGCTACATATGACATTTTTCATTTATTTAGCTTTGCAAAACTTGCCTATTCAACAAAGGATATTAGATAGTTCACAGAGATATACACAGCAGACAAGCAAGATAATATATATACCTCCAGGTTTTGTGGCATCAATAGATTTGATAAACATGCTTTTTGTGTCTTCATTAGAGCAATAGATAAATGAATTAGGGCTGTACAGAGTATAAATCCCTGCAGCACGCCCCTACATATGCCCCATCTATAATTTCTCAAATATACAGGCCACATCTTTCTGTCCTAGTTACAATGTTAATTGTCAATTAGGATGTTTATGTCAAGATTTCCTATGACAGCATTTTTCTCTGGGATCTAATAACCCAGTAACCTTGGACACCAGCGTTTTATAGTGATATGGAGGTGGATTTTGGATTCAAAATGTGTGCTAAAGCTTTGCAAGAATAGACAACTTAATTTCTGAGCTTCAGTCTCCTTGTGTAGCAGAGATAACAACAGGTACTGTGCACCTTCTTAAGGCTAGTTGTAAGGATTAAATACTATATACATGTAAAATTATTAGCAGATAGTAGGTGCTTAATTATAATTGTAGATATTTGTCAAGAATGACTCATTTGGCCAATGGAGTGTTGGCAACTGTTTACTTAATAATTAATTGGCTTTCTGAGAGAAAAAGCTCTGGTTTGGAGCATTTGATGATTTCCCTGGTATAAACACTCCCACCAAAGCTTTTGAGCTACCATCATGGCATCATGGAAGGCAGAGTTGGTAGCAATATATCCAGTCAAATGGCTCTTGGGAGACAGTGCCAGCCAGTGCCAGCATCCCCCTGTGTGTGGCCCATGCTACACTCATACTCCCACTCACAAGTAAGATTGCAGCATTAATATGTGAGTAAAAAGATACAAAGAAAAAAGGTTTCCATTACAAAGAGCTCCCGTCAGGTGCTGTTAGTGCTTGAAAAAGAGATGGTTATTTTAGTTATATTTATAATTGTGAAGCTTCTTCTGCTTGCTCTGGTATATGGAAGTGCCAGTTATTCTTTCCAAATGTGCTTGGTTTTGTCTTGCTTTACCTCACCCTCCCTCTTCCAACAAATGCTTCATATGGCAACAGTTACCAAGCAAAGTAAGGGATTTTATGAAAAATTCCAAGGTTTGAGTAAAAAAAATGAACACCAAAATACCCATTTTATTAGTATAGGTAGCATCCAGTTAAGGGTTGAATATAAAAAGAAACATTTGCCTGCCCAAAGAAAGCAGCATCAGAATCTTGGCATAAGATAAATAGCCTTGTTTAGTATTTGGGTGTTTACATATTCCTTGTGAGGGCAAATGTCTGAATATGCTCATTTTCATATTTTAAGTCATCATCAATTAAACATTTGTAGGTGTATTTCTTGTGGGCTGACTCCAGTGGCTGTCAGTGAAACCAAACAGCTGTTGGGTAGATATGGAACAAAAACACCCTGAATGTTACACTCCTGATTGCTTCCCCTGGCAGAGGTAGAGATACTTATGCACAGGGAAGGAAATGAAGGGCATGCATCCAGGTTCCTTTCTAGCTGTCTCCTTAGAAATCACTGCTTTTTGGACAGTCCTGAAAGCATGACACAGCTGAGACTTGGTATATGTACACACACAGCATCATATTTGATTGTGTTGGTCGCTTCCTTCTGGCAATCCTTTGGCAGGTGGTATCACATTCTTCTCTCTAAAGGGCATTACCAACTGAGATTTCCCTTTGTGCTTAGTAAATATTTAGGCATTGTAGATTCTGTCAGCAATGATTCCTTTTATGTTTCAAAGGCTGGAAAATTTTTCTTCCTTGACACTTCACTGTCATTGATTTGGGGAAGAGGCACGAGCCAAGTGGACACTGGACAAGGAATTAAAATTTATAATTGCCACAAATAGTAACTTTTCCTTAGCTGCTGCTTTGTACTTGAAAATGGAATGCCCTGTAGCTTGGGAACCGAATTTTATGGTGGCTCTGCTTTTGCGATATTTCATTCAATCCATTTAACAGTTAGTTGTATTTTTCAATTCTAATTAACATTGGTGTTCGTACTATATATCTTAAAACTATAATTTTTGAGCTAAGAAGCCTTACAATAGATACACCAGCAAAGATGACTAAAGGTCTACAAGAGTGCATCATAAATAGAGCAATTTAGATGGACTTCCTCCTGAGCTGCTGCCTAAAAGTTTGTTACTCAATCTTATCACCATAGTTCAGCACAAAGTTAATGAAAATAGGGCTGTATAATTTTGATGTAAAACATCAAGTACCTGATAATTATCATCACCATACATCTTTATCCACCATCATCAATCACCATTATTGTATTTTTATTGCTTGGATTAATTCAGTCCTAATAGAGCATAATGGTATGGAAATTATTTAATTACATTATAAGTACAAACTCTATCAAGTCAGAAATCATTTAGTCCTGTGACAGAAATCCAGCAATACCACCTCCTTGTAGGATTAGCTATATATGCCTTTAAGATATGTAACTTAAACATGCAGAGGGATATGTAGATTGTCTGACAGCTGACTTTTCTTCTATTTCTCCATGTTGCTACACTTCATTTTGCCTCTATTTCAAGGAACTTCAAGCACAGTGTTTAAAAGAATCACTTAGGCTCCTCCTGAATATACAAATTTTGGTACCTCATCATTGTAGGTTTCTGATAAGGCTCTTGGAATCCCTATTTTTGATAAGCATGCCAGATGCTTCCAATAACTTGTCTGGAAGGACATGCATGGAGGAACACGCCCATTCTGCCTCATAAAAGGCATTAATTTTTCTGTCTGTTTTTGTTATATCACTGCCCAAATGGAATGTGACTATCAATACATAATAATTTCAGTTACTAATATATAAATTATTAGCATTAATTTGCATCAAGTTATACTCATCATTAGTAATTAATAATAATGATGATGAATGATAGCAGATGTATATATGGTGCCTACTATACCAGACATTCTTAAAGGATTTGCACATATTAATCCTTACAAGGGCCTTCGGACGCAGGTAATATTATATCCCCATTCTCTAGAGGAGAAAACTCAGCTGAAGGAGGCTGGTCCCTGAATCACAGAAGGAAGAGAGCAGGCTGTAGAATCAGATGGCATGGGCTCTACGTCTGCCTGTGCCACTTACTGGCTGTGTGTCAATGACAAGGGTCCTTCATCTCTTCTTGACTATAAAGAAAAACTGGCAATACAACTACTATTAACTCCAGAGAGGGGTGGTGAGAATTCCATGAGCTGAAGTATACAAGTGTTTAAAGGCTAGCCTGAAGAGTAGGCAGGCTCTAGAAATGTTAACTGTTATCACCTTTTCTTGTGACAACCCTGCCTTTCCAATACCTTTTCTAATGAGTTATTGTCAATAACATCCCAGTGCTGCTTTCTGCACTGTGACTATCTTTAGCTAGTAAGGAGTGTTTGGTGTCTCTTTTTTAGAATTTTTCTTTTCTTTTTGAACATTGAAGAACGTTCAATTTTTAATTAATCTTAATAGGCACACATACCAATATTAGGCATAATTAATAACCTTATTATCTCATTAGAAAGGCAGAACACAATGCACATAACCAGGAAATTAACGTACAAGTCTTAGTGTTCATTACTACTATGAAATTCATTCACATGTTTGGTAGAAAAGAAAAAAACAAAAACATTGAGCCCCTTTTCCTACCGGATCAAGTTACAGACGTTAGCCTGTTCATAAACTTTCCCATATCCAGGGGCGATGTCCCCCAGCACACCATCCCTCCCCAGCTGCTTCCTGGCCCTCTTGCCTCTGAGGCATGCTCACAAACCCTGTGAGTTTTGAAAGTATTTTCACCTGCCAGCATCAATGAGAAATCTTCTGCAAGTCCCCTCCCCATGTTCATTTCTGTCAGTTCCTTGGGTTACGGTTCTCAGTACCTAAGTGTCATTAGCTTCACCTGGGATTTTTTAATAAATGCAAATTCCTGAGTACTAAATTCAGATTCAGTAGGTCTGCAATGGAGCTCAGGAATCTGAGAACCCCCACCCCACCCCAAGCAAACATGACACTTCCCTCCAAAAAACACTAGCTTCAATTGTAGAGAAAACCAAAAGTGCACATGAATGGAAATCTGGGACATAATAAGACAAAAGAGACCGAAGTAGGAATAGCAAACATTTCAAAGGAAAATGAGGCTGTCCCTTCTGAGGATTTCATATTAACAACTGGTGCAAGGAAAGGGAATTTGCAGCTGAGTTCAGAATAGGGGCAGTGAGGAAGTGGAGTTGAATCTGAGAACATGAATAAGGAAACCACTCTGAAGATGAGCATGTGGCATAAGGGAAATTGCCACTGGAATGTACCCTCTCTACTTCCCTACCTCCTCTCTTTACTTCTTTGGCCCATTCTTTCTGCCACAACCTACCACTAAATATCCTGCTTAGAATGAACCAAGGTCCCAGGGGATTGTTGCATAGGCATAAGGGTTGTTCTTGGAAGACTCTGGGTTTGTTGATACAGAGGATCCCTATGGCTCCTTGATGATAATTCAGTTGTGAAGGTATAGTACTGAGAGGCTGGTCTAAAGTTTTTATGGGATATATATTTTAAATTTTATTTAATAGATATATAAAAAGCACTGTTCTATGTGTTTTAAAAATACTAACACATTGAATCTTCTTAAGTACTTTGTGGAGTAGATAACGTTATTATTCCAATATTACAGATGAGGAAACTAAGAAGTTAAGTAACTTGCCCAGAGGGTATAAAGAGGAAGGGACAAAGTGATCGTTTCATACTTTAAAGGAACCAGATTATCATATTTGTAGAAAGAAAGACTACATTTTGAGTCTATCCCAAAGAGTGTTACTTGAAGTAATTAGACTGTGTAGCTCTGAAAGAATTGGAACCCGCAACTCAAAACAATTTAAACTGTTCTGGAGACAAAGCTAACTCTCTGGGGGGGTTTCTTTCTTCTGATGATAAATTTGGGGGTCACTTAATCCAGGACAGTTCCTGCATTTACGGAAAATGAGCATATGAGGTAGCATTAAAGAATGTGAATTCATTCATTAGGCTCTATGCCATCGTGGTTCATTTTTTTCTAAAGCTGAGCCAAGCACATCTGTACCCCAATTTTTTATTTTCTTGGCCAAAAGGGGACAAATAACATCTCACACTAAGAACATTAAAATATTCACCAAAGATCTTCTTTTAGCAAAGAATATTTCTTCATTGCAATGCCTCTGAACATCTTCCTGAATCAATTAATATTCATCTAAACTTTTATTTTCTATGACTGAGTAACAGTAATATTCATAATAGCAACTGACATTCAGTGAGCTCTTATTCTGTGGTCACTGTTTCTGGTGTTTTACCTATATTCTATTGTATGAAATAGCACAACTTACTCGGATTAACTCAATTTTATTGGATATAACAGTTATTTTTCAATTTCTATTATGACAAAAAAAGTTTTATCAATCATATCTATAACTAAACTATGTAAAAATGTTTGTAATTATATCCTTAGAATCAATTTTCAGAAGCAGAATTGCCAGTGTAAGAGTATACTTTAAGAAAAAAATTCAGCACATTTTACCAGTTTTCCTGCCAAGAATGTTATACCAATCTATATTCTCACCAACAACATAGCAAGACTTTTGTGAAAAGTTTTTTTTGTTTTTTTGTTTTGGGATGGAGTCTTGCTCTGTCACCCAGGCTGAAGTGCAGTGGCGCGATCTTGCCTCACTGTAACCTCCACCTCTTGGGTTCAAGCGATTCTCCTGCCTCAGCCTCCCAAGTAGCTGGGCCTATAGGCATGTGCCACCACACCCGGCTAATTTTTTTGTATTTTTAGTAGAGATGGGGTTCCACCGTGTTAGCCAGGATGGTCTCGATCTCCTGACCTCGTGATCCGCCAGCCTCGGCCTCCCAAAGTGCTGGGATTACAGGCATGAGCCACCGTGCCTGGTGTGAAAAGTTTTTAAAGTAATGAATTACTAGTTAGCAACCTCTGAGTGTTTTAAGGTGTTGTCTAGCAGTCTTTATTAAAAAAAAACAAACAAAAAACAGAGGTCCAATTACCTGTTTCCTTACAAGAGGGGATCAAGGGTATATTTCAGTCTGTCTATAATGCACTGCTATGTAATTACTGGGGAAACTTCTCCAAAAGTCACAATGGGTAAAGTGTTATAAATTCGCTGAGTCGTAAGTAAAGTTTCTAGTATTTGAGAGACTCTCGTTCCCTGTCGTCACTGAGATCATTAAGGTCTCAGTTCACGTGTTACCTTTAGAGAGAAGTTTTTCCTACTATCTTATCTAAAATAGTCTTCCCAAGGTCTATTCCATTACTCTGTCTTGTTTCCATAGCACTTACTAATTATCTTTGTGTATTACTTTATTGCTTGTCTCCCCATTATAACGTATGCTTCTGGGAGTCAGGAGCTCTTTCTTATACCAGCCATTTTATCCCAAGACCTAAAACAGTGCTTGGTGCATGAAAGATGTCTATATATGATGAATCAGTGAATGGGTGATGAATGAATAAATATTGGTCCTCTTAAATCCCAAAGTCCTCTGTTTACTATTTATGCACAGCTATTAGTCTGTAGTACAGCACTGTTAAAGGACAAAATATGCATATGGAGCAAAGCAATATTTGTAACTCTAAGGTACTCAACCTTGTAGATGAAGATAAATGAGGAAGAACCAATTATTAGAGTATCAATGGCATTGGTCCTTTGGTTATAAGAGTAAGTGAATTTCCCCTTGAATTTACCCTGTGAGTTGCTATTTAATGGTGTTGGACAGTTACAGATCAGTTTGGTAGAACTTTTCTCTTTGTTTCCTTAAGGGTTTTGCCTTTGGGTAACCATCTTAATTTCTTCAGTCCCTGTCTTCCATGGATAAAGTCTTAGCAGAGCTATTAAAGATCCTAATGTCAACTTCTCTTAAGATTATATTGTCCAATAATGGGTGTTCTGAGAGATATTATTTTGTGATCAAGTGCTAAAGATTTACAATACACACTTTAACTGGGAGAATATGCTTGTTTCACTAGGACAGAATGTTTCTCTATGGTATCCCCAGCACTTACAGTAACTGGCATGTAGGAAGCATTAAGAAAATGTTGAATAAATGAACAAGATAATCAAATTCTGTCTTGTCAAGAAACCCATTTGGGATCTATTATATGTTCTGGGTAATTCCTCTGAGCATCAGTGAGGATCTGTGCAACTAACACTCTGGTTTATGTCTAATTTGAACTGCTGATTGTGGGCAGTAGAAATTTAGCTGGCTTGAATTTATGAGATGTTATTAGTCTCATTAAGAAAAATGTCTACCGACTTCTTTAGGAAGCTCATGTCTTCAGAAAGTTTCTTTGAGATTTCATATAGAATTCCTTGGTTATAATAAACGTTCCTGACTTCTGCAGATTTGCTATTAATGCAACAATGATGATTGGATCAAAGTTACTTTGTCACTTTCTAATTCATTTATTTTAGATTACTCAGCTAGTAGAAAACAATAGAGTCACTTTGATGCTCTAAAGTCTCTTTGTAGTATTTGGTGGGATCGTGCTATTCTTCAGTGGGCTGGTAATCCCTATACAGCTTAGAGAAACACAGGGCTCTTTAAACAATCCTTTTTTCCTTTTCTGTTTTAAATTTCATCACTTGGTTATTTTTGCCACCTGCTCGGATTGCCTCCTTACCCGAATCTAAAATTCCTATAGTAAAATAAATAGAAAATGTGGTCTCTACTCTCCTTCAAAATAATATTTTCATTTCTTTGGACAAGTATGTTAATTTCTTCATATGCAGTTGTCAATGGTCCAAGTTTCAGAACCAAATAGCCTAAATTTGTGTCCGGATCCCACTACCTGCTGTTATTGACTTTGGGCAAACTAGTTAACCTTTCTGTGCCTCAGTTTTCTCATCTTTAAAATGGGGCTATTAAGAGTACTTCTCTATATTGTCATTGTGAATTATGAATCCATACATAAAATGAATTTAGAAGAATGACTGGCACTTCTCAAGTGCTCAATGTTAAATTGTTTTTATTGGGAAGAAATGAAAATACTTCCTTGCTTAATGTTGGAGAAAAGAATCACTAACCCATCGCATCTCTAAGATGATGATGATAATTGCAGTTGCCATTTATTACATCCCTACTGTGTGTTAGGCACTGAATTCAATGCTTTGTCCACCTTATGTAAGTGAAATCTCACAACACACTGAAGTATTATTATTATTCCACGTTATCAATGAGGAAACAGGAGACCCCAAAAATTGAGTTATTTCTCTAAGATTAAACAGCTCATAAGTGATGGAGTTCAGATGTGAATCCAGTTCCATCTGATTTTAAATCCTGTTCTCTTAATTGTTATGTCATGTCACCTCTACAGTCTTCAATAATTGAGGCTTAATCTTCTTTGATTACTAACATCCAGTGGCTATTCCAAGGGAACTCAAAACCCTTGTCTTCATGACTTTCAAAAGCAATCCAAGTCCTGAAAACAACACTTTTGTGAAGTCTATTAGTGTAATCCAAAACAAGATGAACACGTTTTAAAGATATTTGCAGATAAGACTCGCCTACCCTCACTGTTACAGTAACAGTGTAATTTTCCCTGACATTGCTCTGAACATTAAGGAATTAAAACACTTGAGGCTGGACTTGTCAAGAGACCTATTTTTGTTTTGTTATGTTGTAATAGCTGTTGTTTCTGATATTTTTCTTTTTCCTTCATTGTACTTTTTCTTTCTCCAATCTTGGCTTAAAGGGCAACTTCCTGTGCATGTTCAGGAATCTGTGGCAAAGGGAACAAGTACGATAATTTGTCTGCTACCATTTGGATGTTACTATTGTCTCAGCAGCCAGGAAAACAGATAGAGCCCCTGTGAGCATCATTGTTTTTGGGCTGTGGCTTTAGTTGCCAAGGTGCAGTTTTTACTGTTGGCATTTCCACCACCTGCTATGGGTAATAACCATCGAAAGGACAAATCCCCTTGTCTGTGATTTTTCTTTCTAGGCTTCTTTGGAGAAAGACTGTGAAATGATTTATTCCTCTGTACATATGAAGCTACAGTGTATTCTCTGCTGCAAAGTTTTGGCCTCTGATACTCTCTGTTCTTAGGTTAATCCATTAACTTGCCTGGGGGAAAAGCGACAGGAAAGAGGGATGAAGGTGTTATGAAAACAGAGATGAGAAGGATCTTAAAAAATCCCAACCACTGCCTCTTCTTCCATGTTCCCATCTGCTCCTGAGAAGTCCTTCAGAGGATGCCAGGCCTGTTAATACCTATATGTTATACTTGTTGTTTTAAATGAGACAGTTCTTCCTCACTATATGGATATAATAAACAGTTAAGCTGTCTTTCTCTATGCCCCTCAAAAGGAGACAAATACACAAGCCCTACACAAATGGTTTTGTGCCCAAATGAGTGTTGGAAATGCTGGATAAAACAAAGGTAAGTAGGTCTTTTCATTGCAGGCCTTCTCAGAGTCTTAAAAAAAAATCCTCACTCATATTTTGAATCTCTAGGAGAGACATATAGTATACAACATTCTCCAAGTTTATTTGACCTTGGAATGCTTTTTTTTTTTAGAAGCCACTTGAGGGACAAAAGTTCTATAGAATACGCTTTGTAGAGTATTGGGCTAGATTACTTTCATTGCATTTTTTCAATTTGGTTTATAAACTTACCTTGGAGTTTGGGCAAATTGGCTGGTTAGTTCAGATACAATATTTTTTGGGAGGTTGCAAGTGTATTTTTACAGTAGCTAGCAGAAGCTGTGGTTCTGAAAAGATACTATAAGAACATTATCTTGTGATTATTTTCTTCCCCACCTCCATTTTTCCCGTCTTTAGAAAAATTAAAGTATACCTAAGAAGAGGAAACAAAGTGAGTGGTAAAGGTGTATGCCTCTATAGATGGACAGGTGTGTTAGTTACATTGTATCCAAGTAATGTGTAGGTGAGCCTTATTAATGAGATCCTAAGAAACTATAAAAAATGAACATACCCCAGATTTCTCTTTGTGTACACTTTGAAAGTGTTTTTCCGTTTCTATTAAAAAGTTTAATTTGTCATGCTCATGAAATCAACATAAATTTACGGAGGCAGAACATAATACACTAAAAAGACAATGTGATCCTTTTCATGTGGCATTTTTAATACATTGTATCACAAATTACTTCAAAGAAACAATTAAAAGAATAAGGAAGAACTTAGGAGGTTCTTGAAATAGTATGTAGCACATTTTAGAACTCAAGTGACAGAGCTTTCCTGATGGGCCCAAGTCCTGTCTCCTCTCACTCTTCTGTTTTTTTTTTTTTTTTTGGGAACAAAACAATAAACACCTTTATTACATAGGTGAAGTCAAAATGAGGATTTATTTGCCTTTCTGGGCCTTGATTTTCCTAAGATGGAACTCCAACTCTTTGCCCTCTAGCACATAGCCATCTGCTCGGCTGCATCCACACAGTCCTCTCACTCTTTCAAAATGTCAGCACCAGTTCCAGAAGGAGGGACTGGCCCTCGTGATGGCCATAATGTAAAGTGTTCAAACGACCAGGTAACATTTCCATTCTTAGAAAGCTATGCTACTTGGTTCTAAGAGATTAGTCATACAGACGTGTTTTTATTCTTTTCAGAGTCAATTCATTTCATGAAAAAATGCTGAAATGAAAACACTTTATAGTTAAGCTTAGTGTAGTCATAACCACACATAGCTGTGTTCTGTCATAATTTGTAAATTGAGCTCTGTCATAATATCTGTTTTTCAGGAGGCCCTCAGTTAAATTTTCTTAAAAAGTCTTTCTGATTATGAAAGTAATGCATGCATTGCCCTGTGGCATATTACATATTACTCTCTCATAGAATATATAGAGAGAAGGTGGCAGTGAGGACAATTCTGTGGTCACCTGGAAGGTTTTCCTCTGGCACAGGAAAGACAGCTGTCCTATTTCTAGTTGATAAAGTGCCCAGACTGTGCATTAGAGGCCAAAGGTGGAAGGAAGTCAAGTTGCCTTTTTGTTGATTCTAAAGTGGTCTTTGTATCAGAAAGCAGAATCTGAAGAAATATGCTGCAAGCCAGGATGACTATAGTTAACAGTAATGTATTATATAGTTTCAAATAGCTAAAAGGAGGATATGGAATGTTCCCAACACAAATAAATGATAAATATTTGAGATGATAGATATGCCAATTACTCTGATCTGGTCACTCTACATTATATGTATCAGAACATCACTATGTGCCTGATAGATTATGTATAATCATTTGTCAATGAAAACAAATTAGAAAACAACTTACTTGTCTTTTTGCTAAATCTGGATGTGGATCCAGGTGAATATAATTTCTTCCCAGTTCTGTGAATAGGATATAGGTCTTGGTTTCCATGGTGTTGTGTGACTTATACTTTTGCTTATCTTTGTCAGTACTTTTGTGGGAAGAAGATAGGGGCTCTATCAGAGGTTGTTAGCTTGGTGATGTTTTCAGCCACAAATTCTTCATTTGTTCTTAGAAGTTTTCTCATTTCTTTGAACTTTCCATTAACATTCAATCTTTCACTTATATGAAAAATATTTTCCTTCCTCCTCTTTTTCCTCTTCCATACTTTCTCCAAATTCAGGAGGCAGATAATGGTAATTGAAAGTTCTAGGGACACATTGTGAGCTCAAGGTCCAGAAAGGTTAGGGAAAGTCTTTATTTTGAATTGTAGGTATGTTTTAATTCCTTCTGGAAACTAGCACTCCTCAGGGATACTGAGACTAGCACTGGTGCTACTGGATATTAAACAGAATGGACTTAAAGTATTCTCCTGTATTAAGAAGATTATTTTCAAAAGAAAGCTCTATTTTGTAGTTATTGTCACTTTCCTAAAGATATAGCTTTCCTGGAGCTGTGGATCTCCACAATATTGATGGCCCATCCCCGCACTATTTAAAGGCCGGGCTTTGTCATATTTTTTATAATATTTGCACCTTGGTCAAATAATATTTATTAAATGATTAAATAAATTCAACAGCACTTAGAAACAATAGAGGCAGAAAATGAATTTGTGGAGTTGGGGTGTGTGTGTGTGTGTGTGTGTGTATATATGTAATTAGTACATTTTCACACTGCTGATGAAGACAACTGAGACTGGGCAATTTACAAAAGAAAGAGGTTTGATGAACTCACAATTTCATGTGGCTAGGGAAGCCTCACAATCATGATGGAAGGTGAAAAGCATGTCTCACATGGCAGCAGACAAGAGAATGAGAGCCAAACAAAAGTGGTCTCCTCTTATAAAACCATCAGATCTCATGAGACTTATTCACTACCATGAGAACAGTATGGGGGAAACTGCCCCCATTATTCAGTTATCTCCCACTGAGTCCCTCCGCAACATGAGGGAATTATGGAAACTACAATTCGAGATGAGATTTGGGTGGGGACACAGCCAAACCATATCATACATACACATAGGTCAGATTGGTAAAAGTCATAGAAGTAAATGTTAGAAAACTATTTTGTGAAGTTGGAAAGTAGAAACAATAACAGAACAAAACTCAAAGAGATAAGCATTTTCACTGGTGTCTTTTTCTGGTGTGATTCTTCCAGAGATTATTCTGGTTGTCCGTTGCTGTGTCACAGACCACTCCAAATTAAGTGGATTAAAAATGATACGCATTTTATGATGTCATGGATTCTGTGGGCCAGAAATTTGGACAGGGCACAGTGAAGATAGTGAGGACGGTTTGTCTCTGTTCCCTGATGTCTTTGATCTCAACTGGGAAGAACTGAGGAGCTAGAAGTGACTGGCATGGCCGAGACTTAGAATTACCTGGAGGCTTCTTTATTCACGTGTCTGTGTCTGAGCCTGGAATGGGATGATTTGAAGGATGAACTTAGCTGAGATGGTGTGGCTTTTCCATGTGGCTCAGGCTTTTCATGCATGGTGTCTGGGCTTCTGAGAGAGAAGTCCTGAGAGGAAGTCCTGGGCTTCTGAGAGAGAAGTCCTGAGAAGTCCTGAGAGAAGTCCTGAGAGAGAAGTCCTGAGAGGAAGTATCTGGAAAGGGAGCCTTCCAAGAGAACCAGGTGAAAGCTGCATTGCCTTTTCTGACCCAGCCTCTGGAGGCACACAGTTTCATTTCCACCACATTTCATTGGTTACATGTGAATCAGACCAAACAGATTCAAGGGGAGAAAGAATGAGCCTCACTTCTTTGCGCAGGAGAGGCAAGGTCACATTGCAAAAGAACGTGTTGGATGGAAGATGTTACAACTGATTTTGAAAAATATACTTCTCTACAATATTGTTTGGTCATCTTATAAAAGAGTAAAAAAAATAGTGTACCTTTATAATATTTCATTGAGAAGTGTATCAGGCACTTTATCTTGCTAATGTAAGATGGTTCACTTTAAAGTGCTCTATGTTTGAAACATTGTCTTTCTTCACCTTTCTAAAGAATGCTCTAAGATGATATATGGGAACCAATCAACATTACTTTTTTCATTTGTGTAGCTTATTTAACTATAACTATTTAATAAATATTATAGGGACGTCGTGTTAGTCCATTTTGTGACCCTATGAAGGAACACCTGAGGCTCGATAATTTATAAAGAAAAGAGGTTTAGGCCAGGCATGGTGGCTCACGCCTGTAATCCCAGCACTTTGAGAGGCTGAGGTGGGTGGATCACAAGGTCAGGAGATCGAGGCCAGCCTGGCTAACATGGTGAAACCCCGTCTCTACTAAAAATACAAAAAAATTAGCCGGGCGTGGTGGCACATGCCTGTAGTCCCAGCTACTTGGGAGGCTGAGGCTGGAGGATCGCTTGAAACTGGGAGTTAGAGGTTGCAGTGAGCTGAGATCACACCACTGCATTCCAGTCTGGGCAACAGAGCAAGACTCTGTCTCAAAAAAAAAAAAAAAAAGAAAGAAAAGAGGTTTAATGGACCCACTATTCTATAGGCTATATAGGAAGCATAGTGTTGGCATCTGCTTAGCTTCTGGTGAGGTCTCGGGGAGGTTTTACTCATGATGAAAGGTGAAGCAGGAACAGCACATCACATGACAAGAGCAGGAGCAAGAGGGGTAGTGGGGTGCCACACTCTCAAACAACCAGATCTCACATGAATTTGCAGAGAGAACTCACTCATTACTAAGAGGAGGGCACCAAACCATTCATGAGGGATCCATCCCCATGACCCAGACATCTCCCACCAGGTCCCGTCTCCAACATAATGGATTACATTTCAACATGAGATTTGAAGGGAACAAAACATCCAAACCATATCAAATATCATAGAAGAAAAAGTAAGAAACATATGGGAACATATAAGTGAGAAGATAAGTTTGTGAATTATCAAAAAGTGGAAATAGTAATATCTAGGCAGGTTAGCATACACAAGTGATGTTCTAGTGGTTCTCAGTCTTTGTGGTGCAATGTAATCATCTACGGAATTAAAATCAAAACAAAACAAAAAAACTCTGGTACCCTGCTTCCTCCCCCAGAAACACTGATTTAATTGATCTAAGGTATAGACCAGGCATCAATATTTAAAAGTTCCCTAGGTGATTCTAATGTGCAGCCAATCTTGAGAACCATTGCTTTAAACAGTTTGTAAAATGTACGAAACAGGGAAAGATGTTTAATTCTAATGTTTAGTTACATGACTGAACTTTTATCAATAAGATCTAAATTCTAATCTAAACAGAAATTCATTTGCCTCTTCATTCTTCAACAGATTAGTTCCCAGAGGACACTGTTGGATTCATATCTGACATGTAAATAAAGCCCACACACCAATATCCAAAGCAGAAAGCTGAAAGGGACCTGTTTCCTTGATAATATCATTGAACCATTGAAATATTGACCCCATAATTGCTCTAATTATGACTTCTAAGAATGTAGAATGTTTTTATTTTGTTTCAACTAGATGCTGGAAAATTCTATAGTTTGCACCCGAAAGCATTTGAAACTTTGTATAAACACATTTTCTTGATTGTGTGGTCAATCTGCTGGACAGATCCGCCATGAACTCAGACAGATCTGGGTTTGAATCCTGGCTCTGCTACCTTTTAATAACTTTAACAATCTTATTTCATGATGCCTCCAAAAACTGGGAGAAAATAGAATACCTGTTTCAGAAAATGATTATAGGAATTAAAAGCATCCATTCTTTTATTCAGGAAACCTTTGAGTACATGAGTATTCCAAGATTGTATTCTGTACTTGGAGTATATAGGAATGAACAAGACAGCCACACTTAACAGAATGGGAGAGGGAGGCAATAAGAAAGTTAAAGAAGATATGACAATGTCAGTTTCTGATAGAAGCTGGGATAAAAAAGGATGTAGCAAAAAAGTGTGAATAGGACAAGTCTGAGACTCAAATGATAAAAGGTAGCTCTGCAAGGACCAGACGAGCACATCTAAGTCAGAGAATTGTTAACGCAAAAGAGTCTTATGGCTAAAATAAGATTGGTTTATTTGAGAACAACAACAAAAAAGGTCAGAGAGCCTGGATCTAATCAGTAATGCAGTGGAGAGTGAGAAAAGTAAGATTGGACAGGTAAACAGAAGACTGATTATGTAAGACAGGAAGAGGAGTTGGGATTTATTATAAATCTCATGATCAGCATTTATAAAACTTTTAGCAAGTTGCTAAATTGTCTAATTTTATATATAAAGAGGCAAGAGTGAAGGGGGAAACCTGGTTAGCAAGCTCTTGTAATAGTCCCAGTGAGATATGATGGTGCCTTGTTTTAGGGTGGTGCTGGTTCGGAAGTGAAAAAAAATATATTTAATTTTGCTGTGAACCCAAAACTGCTCTAAAAAATAAGGTCTATTTTTTAAAAGTATATAAATGTAAGTAAAACACATAGATTTACATGGTGGGCACTCAGTTTATTAGAGATAGGTTCTCACTCTGTGCCCCAGGCTGGAATGCAGTGGCATGATCATAGCTCACTGTAATCTCGAACTCCTGCACTGAAACAGTCCTCCTGCCTCATCCTCCTGAGGAGCTAAGACTACAGGCACCAAATGCCCAGCTAATTTTATTTTTTATTTGTTTTTTTGTAGAGACAGGGTCTTGCTATGCTGCCCGGGCTGGTCTCAACTCCTGGCCTCAAGCAGCCCTTCTTCCTTGGCCTCCCAAAGTGTTGGGATTACAGGTGTCAACCACCGTGCCTGGCCAGTAAATGTTATTTTATTCATAATGTTATCATTACCATTAGTACAACCTGGAAGCAAGATCTGGCTCTGTCATTAGCATTGCTTTGGTGGAAAGATTTACTAAATAAAGCAGAGAGACTTTTCCAAATTGTATTTATTATCTTTAAAGGCTTTCCCCTGAAGGTACACTGGGATACTAAGAAGGCCTGAATAGCTTAAGATCTCTACAAAAGGATTTCACATACCGGTTTGGGACTTCTAAGGGAAAATGCAAAGATTCACAACTTTTAATAGACAGTGATTTTTGTTTCTATATCTGATGGTTGTATAATTATATTTTAGCATCCCAACACAGTTTTGCCAGAATGGTGTGACTCTATGATTGTGTTGCATTATGTACCACTTCAACCCAAATTAGTTTAATGACACTATAGAGGCAGAGTTGTTTTCCCATCAAAATGGGAACAAGTATGCAAAAGCAAGATAAATACTATCTTTCAGAGTGTTACATTCAAGCAGCATTGGTTTTAAGATTAAGAAAATTTCCACTTACCTTGCTTTATTAGTATACTTATGAGAAGCTACTTTATAGGTCATATAACTGAAGTGATTTTATAATTATGGCAATGGATCTACATTGGAATGTAGTTTATAGTTTCTAGCTCAAATATCTCTACCTTTCACGTTATGTTGGAAAACTGCATACTATCTTTATTTCTTAGTTTCACATCTGTAAACTGAGATTAAGATCTGCTTTTCTGTTTAAAGACTATTGCCTACATCAGAGAAATCATCCTTTAGCACTTGAAAGACTTTGAAAACAGAGGCTTCCTAGGCAGATAATATTTTGTTTACTATGGTTGGTTTTCTTTTTTCCTTTTGAATAGACTTTATTTTGTAGAGAAGTTTTAGATTCATAGTAAAATTGAGCAGAAAGTATAGAGTTCTCATAAACCTCTTCCCTATGCCACCACACATGATAGCTTCCCCCATCAGCAGCATTCCATGCCTGAGTGGTACATTTCTTACAATTGATGAAACAGTATTGACACGTCATCACCCAAAGTCCATAGTTTACGCTAGGATTCACTCTTGGTGTTGTACATTATTTTCATGTGTCACCATCATAATATCCTACAGAATAGTTTCATTGACCTAAAAGTTTTCTGTGCTCTGCTTCCTCATACCCTCCTAACCACTGTCAAGTAATCTTTTTACTGTCCCCATAGTTTTGCCTTTTCTAGAATGTCATACAGTTAGAATCATATGGTATGTAGCTTTTCAGATTGGCTTCTTTTACTCAGTAACATGCATTTAAGTGTCTTCCATATCTTTTTTTAATCTATACATATATATTTTTTATTATACTTTAAGTTCTGGGATACATGTGGAGAACATGCAGGTTTGTTACATAGGTATACATGCGCCATGGTGGTTTGCTGCACCCATCAACCCGTCATCTACATTAGGTATTTCTCCTAATGCTATCCCTCCCCTAGCCCCCATCCCCCAACAGGCCCCGGTGTGTGATGTTCCCCTCCCTGTGTCCATGTGTTTTCATTGTTCACCTCCCACTTATGAGTGAGAACATGCAGTGTTTGGTTTTCTGTTCCTGTGTTAGTTTGCTGAGAATGATGATTTCCAGCTTCACCCATGTCCCTGCAAAGGACATGAACTCATCCTTTTTTATGGCTGTATTGTATTCCATGGTGTATATGTGCCACATTTTCTTTATCCAGTCTATCATTGATGGGCATTTGGGTTGGTTCCAAGTCTTTGCTATTGTGAACAGTGCCGCAATAAACATACATGTGCGTGTGTCTTTATAGTAGAATGATTTATTATCCTTTGCATATATATCCAGTAATGGGATTGCTGGGTCAAATGGTATTTCTGGTTCTAGATCCTCGAGTAATTGCTACACTGTTTTCAACAATGGTTGAACAAATTTACACTCCCACCAACAGTGTAAAAACGTTCCTATTTCTTCACATCCTCTCCAGCATCTGTTGTTTCCTGACTTTTTAATTATCGCTATTCTAACTGGCATGAGATGGTATCTCATTGTGGTTTTGATTTGCATTTCTCTAATGACCAGTGATGATGAGCGTTTTTTCATGTTTGTTGGCCACATAAATGTCTTCTTTTGAGAAGTGTCTGCTCATATCCTTCACCTACTTTTTGATGGGGTTGTTTGTTTTTTTCTTGTAAAATTTTTAATGTTCTTTGTACATTCTGGATATTAGCCCTTTATCAGATGGATAGATGGCAAAAATTTTCTCCCATTCTGTAGGCTGCCTGTTCACTCTCATGATAGTTTCTTTTCCTGTGCAGAAGCTCTTTAGTTTAATTAGATCCCATTTGTCAATTTTGGCTTTTGTTGCCATTGCTTTTGATGTTTTAGTCATGAAGTCTTTGCCCATGCCTGTGTCCTGAATGGTATTGCCTAAGTTTCCTTCTACAGTTTTTATGGTTTTAGGTCTTACGTTGAAGTCTTTAACCCATCTTGAGTTAATTTTTGTATAAGGTGTAAAGAAGGGGTCCAGTTTCAGTTTTCTGCATATGGCTAGCCAATTTTGCCGACACCATTTGTTAAATAGGGAATCCTTTCCCCATTGCTTGTTTTTGTCAGGTTTGTCAAAGATCAGATGGTTTTAGATGTGCGACATTATTTCTGAGGCCTGTGTTCTGTTCCATTGGTCTATATATCTGTTTTGGTACCAGTACCATGCTGTTTTGGTTACTGTAGCCTTGTAGTATAGTTTGAAGTCAGGTAGAGTGATGCCCCCAGCTTTGTTCTTTTTGCTTGGGATTGTCTTGGCTATACGGGCTCTTTTTTGGTTCCATATGAAATTTGAAGTAGTTTTTTCTAATTCTGTGAAGAAATTCAATGGTAGCTTGATGGGGATAGCATTGAATCTATAAATTACTTTTTATGGTTCAATAGCTCATTTCTCCTGACTGCTGAATAATATTCCCTTGTCTGGATGTACCACAGTTTATTTATTCATTCACGTGCTGAAGGACACCTTAGTTGGTTTTAAGTTTGGGCAATTATGAATAAAGCTGCTATGAACACACATGTGTAGATTTTTGTGTGAATATAAGTTTTCAGCTCCTCTTTGGGTATATACCAAGGAGCACAACTGAGGGATTGTATGGTAAGTGTATGTTTAGTTTTGTTAAGAAGGTGCCAAACTGTCTTTCAGTGTGGCTGTTCCATTTTGCATTCCCACAATCTATAGACGAGACTTTCTGTTACTCAACATCTTTACCAGCATTTAATATTGTCAGTGTTTTAAATATTGTCCATACTAATTGATGTATATTGGCATCTCGTTGTTGTTTTAATTTGCATTTCCCCAATGACAAATGATACAGAGAATCTTCATATATAATTATTGCCATCTGTATTTCTTTTTGGGTGAGGTGTGTGTTCAGATCTTTGGCCATTTTTCATCTGCTGTTTCTTATTGTTGAATTTTAAGAGTTTTTAATATATTTTGGAGAACAGTTCTTTATCATTACGTCTTTTTCAAATATTTTTCCCATTCTGGCTTATCTTTTCATTCTCTTGACAGTTACATCATGCTTTTAATTGTAGAATTAGACAACAATGAGATAACCAAAGCCTTAGTAATCTTACTTAGAGATTATCTTCTATTATCTTCTATTTTTCTTGTTTCACCTGAGTTAGAAAACTAACCTGCACTGACTTCCTCTTTCACAATAATTCCAGTGAAATGAAAGTGATTAGAAAGTCTTAGCAAATTCACCAAAAGTTAGAGCCAGAAGACTCGCATCTCAATTCTCTACATAAAGAGAAGGACAGGCAGAAGCCAAATATGTAAAGAGTTTGTTAGAAGTATACCTTGGAGCCATGGGCATTGTTCATTACTCTGCTGAATTTATCTTATGGATTTTCCCCTCCACATTAATGTTTCAATGATCTTGGTTAGATTGTTGAAGTACAGGTTCCTGCTAGGCATTTCTAACTTTTTGTTTTAATATTCTCCTATCCTGTTCATTTACTCTCATTTTTCCTTTTAGAAATTTACTGCCATCTTCTCTTTTAGAAATTCTTTTGACAATCTGAAGGAATGCAGTTATTTATCCCTATGAGCAATTAAATACTTGGAATGTCATGTTTTTAAACCACATTTCTTTTTTTTTTTTAACAGAAACAAACTTTTTTAAAATTATTATTATTAATATTATTATTATTGTTATACTTTAGGCTCTATGGTACATGTGCGCAACATGCAGGTAAGTTACATATGTATACATGTGCCATGCTGGTGCGCTGCACCCACCAACTCGTCATCTAGCATTAGGTATATCTCCCAATGCTATCCCTCCCCCCTCCCCCCACCCCACAACAGTCCCTGAACTGTGATGTTCCCCTTCCTGTGTCCATGTGTTCTCATTGTTCAATTCCCACCTATGAGTGAGAATATGCGGTGTTTGGTTTTTTGTTCTTGCGATAGTTTACTGAGAATGATGATTTCCAATTTCATCCATGTCCCTACAAAGGACGTGAACTCATCATTTTTTATGGCTGCATAGTATTCCATGGTGTATATGTGCCACATTTTCTTAATCCAGTCTATCATTGTTGGACATTTGGGTTGGTTCCAAGTCTTTGCTATTGTGAATAATGCCGCAATAAACATACGTGTGCATGTGTCTTTATAGCAGCATGATTTATAGTCCTTTGGGTATATACCCAGTAATGGGATGGCTGGGTCAAATGGAATTTCTAGTTCTAGATCCCTGAGGAATCGCCACACTGACTTCCACAAGGGTTGAACTAGTTTACAGTCCCACCAACAGTGTAAAAGTTAAACCACATTTCTTATAAGAAAAAACTGGTGTTTACTCAAATGAATGTGGTCTGATGGTGATCCTGATCTATGAGCAGTAATTGAGATCATGGAAATAAATACAGGAAAGCTGGCTCCCTGCTCCCTTCAATAATCACATCTATGGTCTAGACATTTTTTAGCACTTTACTCCAACCTGTTACAGATTATCAACATTATATATGATAATAATAAATCAAAGCACCACTTTAAAACACAAAAGTGATTGCCTGTCAGTGCTATGGCAAATATAGAATTTTGGACTTTTTGTATGACTGGTATTTTTTTAAGCGACTGTGTTTTAATAACGAACTATTGCATGTGACTTTACTATGATGCTCAAATATGTTCTATGTGTGACAGGGGAGGAGGAATGATGTTACCATATGTTGGTTCTGAATTCCTATTTTATTTTATTCTCAGATGGAAAAAAAGAAAGGAAAAAAGAATCATCAGCAATAGGGCAACTTAGAGAGGACATGTAGATACTATGGCAGTGATAAGAGATGAGATAGATCATCACTATACCCTTTTCAATTCTTGGGAACAGTCTTTGTTAAACAGTTTTAGATGCAAGGGTAATTTTTTTCCTACTGTGATTGTAGAAAGAACACCTAGAGATTGGGACTAGAAGTCAGAATGTCTTTAGCCTTACTTGATTGTCAGCTGACTGTGCTATTTTGGACAATGCATTCTTTTTTGGTATTCTGTTTATCCCACTACAAAATAGAGATAGTGAGAATTGGATTACCATTGTCAATATGAAGCACAGATGAGGTAAGTGTGAATCACTTGAGGGTATATAAAGTCATTTATAACTTTAATAATTATAATACAATAATATAGTTGTTGATTTAGTTTAGTTTCTTACATATGATACTCTACATATTCTTATTACTTCACAGGGAAGCATTGACTGGCCAAAGTAATGGTAGGTAGAGGGAATCACTTACCCTAGCTTAAAGAGATGCCAAAATCTAGGACCTATTCAGAGTTATGAATTATACTTTGTTGAGTAGTGTTCCTCCAAAATTCATGTCCTTCCTGGAACCTCAGAATGTGACCTTATTTGGAGATCACATTGGAGATGAGTGGGCTCTTACTCCAATATGATTTGTATCCTTATAATAAAAAGCGAAGAGACACAGAGACAGATGCACACACAGAGGAGAACATTGTGTGGAGACACAGACACATGAGGAAGATGGCCAGTGATGATGAAGGCAGAGATTGGAATTACTCCGTAGGAAGTCAAGGATCACCAAAGATTGCTGCCAACTACCAACAGCTAGAAGACTATGGCCATGCTCACATCTTGATTTCAGACTGTGACCCCCAAAACAGTGAGAAATGGTGAGAAAATTAATCTATTAAGTCACCCAGTTTGTGGTTCTTGGTTACAGCTGCCCTAGGAAACTAATACAGGAGTCAAGGAGGCTACTGAACCCAGCTGGCCACTGAGGGGCATCCATAGAGGTCACCTAAGTAGAGTGGCCAGAACTAGATTTTGGAAGCCAGATATGGAGGCAGGAATCCAAGAAGCAGGGAGCCTAATGAGGAATAGTCATAAAAAGAGCTCTTGGCAGCCGCCTGTTCCAGATGTCGGTGTTGCTGCCAGTTTCTATCTGCTCAGTACCCAAGGCACTTTAATGGACTGAGATAGGTTGGACAGGTTCTGGTTTGAAAAAAACCCTTAAATGCAAAGTAAGATAAAACCAAAAGCCAAAGTATCTTGCTTTACATTGAAGAAGGAAGCAATTGTCCCTGATCACAGAGCTTCCCTCCTTGGCCATAGACAGCCTCATGTGCACTTAACTCAATGTTACTCTGAGTTTCTTTCTACTCTGTCTTTCTCGATATAATCCTAAAAGGGAGGGATTCCCAGGAATTATCATGGAACAATTGGCTTATGTTTTAGTTTCCTATCACTGCTGTAACAAATCATGGCAACTTTTGCAATTTAAAACAACATAAAACCTATTATCTTAGACTTTTGCAGGTGAGAAGTCCATTATGGGTTGCACTAGTCTAAAATCAAGGTATCAACACTTTTTACCCCCTGAATCTAAAATAAAATTTGAAATTATTTTTAGAAATAAAGATAAATTAAAATGTTTCATAAACCACTTTGGATTCCTTTCTGGTGTCTATGAGGTAAATGTTTTCTGCTCATTTGAGTTGTTGGCAGAATTTAATTTCTTCTGGTTGAAGGATGGAGATCTGGGGTATTTTTGCTGGCTGAAAACTGAGGGCCATTGGCAGCTTCTAGAGGCTACTGTATTCCTAGCCCATGGTCCCTTTCTTCCATCTTCAAAGCCTGCATTCTTCTGCTTCTTTGTCCTTTTTTTAAAGACTCATGTGATTAGGTTGGGCCCACCCAGATAATCCAGGATTATCTCCCTTTCTTCAGGTTGGCTGCTGAACACCCTCAATTCCACCTGCAACCTAATTCCCTTTTACCATGTAGCCTAACACATTCACAGCTCTGGGGATTAGGATGTGGACATCTTTCAGGAGCCATGATCCTTCCTTCCACACATTATCTGCAGCTAAGCAACATGACTCCCCATCAGAATGGAGTAGAAGGAGAAACTGAACTATGAGAGGGGAAACGGCTTTATCAAAACATAGCAAGTGTCAATTATAAGCAAAAAGAGAAAGTCAAGCTGCCTATAATATGTGCAATATATTTATTCTTTTATAAACTTGCTGATATGGAAATTAAAAATTAAATCTACTTAATGGAAAATATTTGATATAAGAACATCAGACATATCTTTGATAGACAATAAATTACTTTATAGAATCGTTTGGCATCTTATCTTCAGGGCTATTTTTTGGCCCTAACTTTGAGCACGTTAATTTTGAGTTCCTCTTGTTTCTCTTCTATTTGTTCCCTCGAACCCAATGTATCAGAAGTTATTTTAACTTAAGTTTTCCGTGCCTAATTCCATCCACTTATCCCCAGAATTGTTTCATCTCATGTATTTATTGCACTGTTCACATATCACCTTCTATTTTCATGCCCCTTGTAAACAGCCTAAGAGGCACATTACTGGTAAAGCCTCAGGGTAAACAGGCATTGCCTCCCATTTTGATTTCAGCTCCATTTAATGACTTTATACCAAATGTGGACATATACTCATTTTCAGTTTTCCAATGCAGATTTCAGCCATATTTTGACTTTATTCCTCTTTTTTTCATCCTTTTTTTTTCTTTTTTTTTTTTTGAGACAGAGTCTCGCTCTTTTGCTCAGGCTGGAGTGCAGTGGCATGATCTCGGCTCACTGCAACCTCCAACTCCCGTGTTCAAGCAATTCTCTTGCTTCAGCCTCCTGAATAGCTAGGATTACAGGCATGACCCACCACACCCAGCTAATTTTTGTATTTTTAGTAGAAACAGGTTTCACCATGTTGGTCAGGCTGCTCTTGAACTCCCGACCTCGTGATCCGCCAGCCCAGGCCTCCCAAAGTCCTGGAATTACAGGCGTGAGCCACCACGCCCGGCCTACATCCATTTTAAAATGAAAATACATATATATATATATATATATATATATATATATATATATATAATTTATTTGAAGAAAGTCTATTCATTTACGTAACACTTATCATTGAGCACTTCGTAGGTACCTGGCGTCGTTCTAGACACTGGAAATAGACCAGTGATTCTGATGCTCAAGGGCCCTGTTGGTGGCATTGCCTTTGGTACATCCTTTTCTTTCACCTCTTATACCTTCGTGTTAATACTTCCCTACATGGATTGGTGTTTTCTTACCTTGTCATGTGTACACTTTTTTTACCCTTTGCATTATGAAATTTTTGTATCCTGAATCTCGTTTGGCCATGACTCAACTTTTTAGCTAACTCTATTTGGAAAGAGTCTGATTAAAGAAAATGTCACCAAACGGTTAAATATGTTATTTCTGTGCATGTTTGTTATTTGTCAAGGGGTTTCATTTTAACCCAAATGAATAACTTTCTATTAGTGGATTGTACCCATCCTCGTTAGATCACCAAAGGCAGTATGTATTCTGATGGGGCCACTTTGTTGTGCCTCTCTGATTTCTTTTCTTTTTCTTTTCCTTTTCTTTCTTTCTTTTTCTCTCTCTCTCCTTTCTCTCCTTCCTTCCTTCCTTCCTCCCTTCCTCCCTTCCTCCCTTCCTCCCTCCCTTCCTCCCTTCCTCCCTCCGTTCCTTTCTTTCTTTTCTTTCTTCTCTTGCCTCTTTACCTAATGTCTCAAATGGTAAGCCAGGCCCTGACCTCACATGTGACAGCTAAACAGATGCCAGTGACATCTTTCCCCAAAGCAATAGAAAGGATATTTTTCAACTAACGATTTAAATATGTCAAAGTGAACAGGATACTCACATTAAAGGAAGAAGAAAATGCATATTATAGAAAGACCTATGCATTCAGATACCTTTGCCTGCCTTGAAATTCCATTTTTCAAATTCATTTGCCTGTTAGCTGAGGACCTTTTTAATGGAACTGATGTTAGTGATCTCCTAGACCTCTGACAGTTCTTGAGAGACAGCAAAAGCTTTCCCTGAAGTGCTAGCCATGTAGCTTATCCCTTTAGGTGCTCTATTGTAGAAGTCTCCCTGATAAAGCTTCCTGTACTTGAATTCTTAGGGGCAGGGAGGAGGGATAAACAATTGGAATACTTTTTTGGGATATTAACAATTGGTTATTTAAAAATCTTAAAAAAATTAAAAATAATCATTTGAGGAACTCTGTTAAATTTTTTAAAAAGTGCATTAGGTTCAGATGTGATGAAGCAACAAATGCAACAAATGTTGCAATACCAATCAGATACTTGACTAAGATAAAGATTTAATGCCAAACTGCTTCACCAGAAATAGCTTCCTACCTGACAGAGGACACTGAATTGTGTCAAAGTATTAGAGGAGGCAGTTGGTAGGTAAAGATAATTAAAGGGACATCCAACATATTTTGAGTTCTTTCTCCATATATATGGAGAGAGAGAAAGGGTATACTTGTGCCTTGGATTCATTAGTAAAATGCATTAGCTAAAGCTGACTGATTTGCAGCTGGTGCCTGCCTGAGGTCTCCAAAGAGAGGAGATTTACATTTAGGTTTTAAGCTTGGAAAACTTTGAAAGTTCTTCTTATCAAAAATTAGATAGTCGTTTAGAAATGTAAATATACCATATTTCTTTCTGGATTACACATTTGCTGAAATTCACCTTTAAGTTTTTTTAGAAGGGAGCAGTATTGGCATACGTGTTACACTTTTTTGCACATCACTTTTGAAATGAGGTTCCAGGTGGAGTCTCAGCCCCAGAATATAACAAAGAGATCATTGGTTACAATCTCCTTCTTATAGACTAACACGCTAAACCCCAGAGAGGTTAAGGAAGAAATTTAAAATCACATAAATATTTAGCAGCCTGGCCATCCAGGACTAGGACCCAAGTTAATCAAATTTCCATCAGTCTTTTTTTCCTTCCCTTCATCAGCATTATACTTGCTTGAGTAAACATCTTAAATATAGAATGTTTCTTCTTTTCATTAAGAGGTCATCTAAAATAGTATGTTCTTTATTCTCCATTAAACATAGTTTATAAGATTTCTGTGCCTTTAAAATCAGTTTAATTAGGGTAAAATTTAATACTTAATTGATCATACATCTCCAAGTTGAAACATCTATTCTGTTTTTAGGCTTAGCTTAGTCATTTCCCATTTGTTTGATTTAAAGTAGGGTTGAAGGGGCACACAGCCCCGGGAAACTTCAATGTAAAGTGCCATCCAACTCTAGCCAGATTCTTTTATCTAATCACCACACTCCCTGAAGTCTCTGATAATTATCAATAAATTGGGTGGTAGATAAATAGCAGTGTCATGAGAGAAGGAAAAAGCTGAAGGCACACTAGCAGTGACTCTTTTTGCCTGTCAGCAGGACGGAGGAGTAAAGACAGATCCATCCTGTTTGTCAGGAGCAGAAAGTATGTTGGTGAAAACGAACTCCTGGGAAGGGGAGGTGTCAGGAAGATGAATTACCCCAGGAAGCCAGGACTGCTCTCCCACTGGAGAGCAGCCCACTTGGATATAATTTGCCAGCTGTCCGTCTTGTCCTAGTGCGTCTCTGTCTTTTTCCTCCTTTGCGCTGCCAGCAAGCAGCCTGTGCTGTATAGATCTAGTGCAGCCACAGAACCTTGGGACTAGCTGAAGGGCCGCTAGACCTAATGGCAGGGGTAACTTTTTTGCAATTGTGACTATTCAGCATGCACAGGCTTCCTATCAGCACTCCCAGGAGCTCTCTGAGAGATGGACCCTGTGGGGAAACATCTTTAAATGAACACCTTAGTAGAGAATGATCCTGTTAGGTGAATAAAAGGCTGATTACATACCCAGAGGTGAGCCATGATGAGGCTCAGAGTAACTAAATGAAACAATCTGCTGCACTTTGTATCTGGACTTGAGCCTGAGCATTTCAAAGTAGCATCTGGAAAAGAAAAAGGCTCTGGGGAAAATCACACGATAGACTTGAAATATTTCATTTTTTTTTTCTCCAAAGGGAACTTAGGGTAGATTTCTTGGGTAACGGTTTTGAAGAAAGAAGGCCTGGTGTGAGAGGAACGTGTTGTGTTGGCATCACCACCTCACATAACCAAACTAACACTCTCCTATCATTGTTGGGTGCTGAGAGACCTGGTGGTCCCTGCCTGTGTCTTTAAAGCGACAAGGGTTACCTGGCCTGAAGATTCTAGCACAACATCAGCATCTTACCTACATAAACTGAAGATTCCTCAAGAATGTTGAAGCAATAGTCATTAGGTTTACTACAGGAGTAAGTGAGGCATCAATCTACCTTATACCTTGTGAGTTAGCCACATAAAGCAGTGCCACAGGTTGAAACAAACCTTCTTGGTCTGGTTTATAATTTAAATTCTCCATGGAAGTAGCTGCAGCTTGGAAGGTCATTCCATTGAAAAGTTCACTGGCTTTGGTGATTCACAAAGAAGCATTTCTTATTTGGTGAATTAGTATCCTAATTAATTCATTTCATGGAGCAAGCATCTTTGTGATTCTCTCTTCTGCTGCCTACTTTCTCCCTGGCAGGTACAGGTAGGATTCTAAAGTATAAAGAGGACTTTCACCTGGAAACCAGAAGGTTGAGTTCTTAAAGGGGTCATGATACGTGCTAGTAATGTGATCTCCTGCTATTCAATATTTCTGAGTCTCCTTTTACTCATCTGTAAAATGGGGAGAAAAATAACTATCCTGCCTTTTACCCTTTTCTTAGCATACAAGAGTTACTGAGAATGCTTCAGAAGCTATTATGAACCACTGTAGCATCAGCTATATTTATTTAAGGCACCTATTTTGTATGTTAAAATATTCTAGAGTATCTTATAACTCTTGGTTAATGAAACCTAAGGACTTTCTCACTCCTTAGGTAAAAAAGTAGTGTTTATTTCAGAGCAAGATGTTCAAAAGCAAGACTAAACAATTTGATTCCTGGGATCATGCCATCGGGCTGTCTTGACTCTCTCTGATTGCTTTCAGTATTTTTATTTTATTGGGTAGAAGAACTTGGTAAAATGTTACCCTGAGGCTAAAGAGAGCTCTTTAAAATGACTTTAGGGGTCTGAATAGACCAGTTGCCATTTATTCCCTTAATATGATTAGTTTCCTAATAGTCAAAGGCTGAGATAGCATTTATTTCTCCTAAGTTTTAGTCTAAACCAATGTGGGTGCCTATTAGTGTCATAGTGATGAGTGGCACAGATGAGCAAACAGATAATTAAGGAAAACCAAATATCCTTCCCATCCCCCACCTCACACCCATTTAGTAGTTAACTTTGGTGTAAAAGTGTCTCCCTGTTTCAGTAGGATAATTTGGTGCTCATCTGTCAGATAGATGGAGGATGGCAGTGCTAATTTGTTTCTCCAGGCATACTTGCCTCAGACTTAAGGACTAAGGTAACCATGTAGCTCAGAGCTGAAAGGTAAGAGTCAGAGGCTCAATATGTTCTGACTTCTCTGATAATTTAGCAAAAGGAAGAACATCTCAATTTTGTCACTTACTACCAGTTGTTTAGCTTGTCTTAGAAACATGCCTTGATTTGAATAGATAAACTACTTTTAAAGCATAAGTCAGGAGCCTTTTGTTTTATGAAATAGTAGTCCTCTATTTGGGGCAATTAAAATGACCATTTCTTTGGAAATAAAATGTTAAACTGGTGATGGTAGGGTGAGGTCTAGGGGGTGATAGGAGAGGGAAGTTGAGATTTCAACAGCTAAGTGCAAAAGAAAATTTTAAAATACTTAGTATTAAAGTTTTTAACTTGCTGCTACTTTATTGGTCTCATATAAGGACATGAACACCTGGGGAAGTAATTGGAAAGGGAAGGAACATAAAAAATATTTTATATTCTGTGAGGTAAAAACTGAGGCTAAAACATAAGTAATTTGGCCCAGGTCATATGGCAGGAGAATATTAGAATCTGGATTTGATCCTGCTTTTGTCTGGCTGTGAAAATTGAGCCCATCAGTTTTCATCCCATGGCATCTGGAATCATTGCCCCTTGCCACTTCTTTGTGTGTGTGTGTGTGTGTGTGTGTGTGTGTGTGTGCGTGCATGCTCCAAGTTCATCCCTATTTCTTTAGCCTTGTTAAAACACATTCTAAGGTCAGTTTTTAAGGCACAAAATGTAGGATGAGTGAGTTGATATGTAGATATCCATTAGCTTGAAATTGTATTCAAAACAGAACCTCATTCTTAAAAGTTTAAAAATCTTATCAATTACCCAGCCCCAAATATAGTTTTCTTCTCTTTCAAATGTTGTAGAAAAATACTTCGTATTTCCTGGCTATCGAGCTTCTTAATATTAGAATACCATCTCTTCCTACAATTCCGTTACAGGTTGCTCACTTTTAGCAACATTGGCTTTCTAGTTGGAAAAATTCCTTAGATTTCAGGTACCGCATCAGAATTTCTTTCAGTTAGGGTGGCAGATCCAATATGCTGCATATGTGTGAAGTATAGATGAAGGTAATCAGATCTCATGCTTCAGGGAATAAACTGATTACCCGCGATAGTCAGGAAGGAATTTTCACCATTAGCATCCTGCAGATACACAAACCAAGTGCAAGAATCCAACTTTCTTCTATCATAAAGTTTTCTTGTAGCACCTCATCAAGTACAGGGTGTAAAATCTAAACCCATGACATAATGTGCTATGTATAATGGTTGTCATACATGCGTAACTATTTATTATACA
This sequence comes from Pongo pygmaeus, assembly GCF_028885625.2. Lineage (NCBI taxonomy): Eukaryota > Metazoa > Chordata > Mammalia > Primates > Hominidae > Pongo > Pongo pygmaeus. The sequence goes on from NC_072388.2 coordinate 78,195,749, forward strand.
CCAAAATAAATACTGTAGCAGTTGAGACAGAGTCTAGTTAGATAACTGAGATAGTGATTCATTAAATATAAACTACTTAAAATCTTTTCATGTTTCCTCCGGGGATCTCAAAGTACCTCCCCAAAATCAGCTCATTAATCCTCATGAATATTCTGTCACATAAATTCTGTTACATTTCTCTGAAAACATAGGTTAGTCAATCTTACTAACTAGTAAGTTCTAGCAGCAAGTCTTCACAGCACTCCAACCACCTTTATTGCCTTGAAATCTCATTAGAGATTTAGTTCCTAACACTGTTAATCTAGATGGAATTCTTTCATCCCTAGCTCATTACTACATTTACCCTTCAACAAACATGTGGTGGGAGTCAACTGTGTGCACCGTGCTGAATATGAAAAGTTAAATGGGGCTCAGAGTTCACTGGGAAAGTGGTGGTAAGTTCATTCACATACACTCCAGTACAACTTGATATGCCCAGTGCTGCCTAGCCTAGCAAGACCCTCTTTAATCTACTGTTGCCTTCTTGTACAGGTCTTTATATCACGCAGGCTTTGACGCAGATAAACCTACTGTTATCCGTTATTTGGTTCTAAGAGCCTATAATGAACTCCAGTTAATTCAGTTGCCATTTAGAGAAACTTGGTCATATTCTACCTTAGAAAACTCTTGGAATAACTTTAGTTCTTTTGAAAATTGCAGTGGTCCAGAAATTTTTACTCTAGTATAACTGCTGTGTGTGTGCGTGTATGTGTGTGTGTGTGTGTGTGTGTGTCTGTTGATCAGAAACTTTATAACAAGAGGATTAGACTTAAATTTGGCAAGCTTTTCCCGATAAATTCTAGAGAAAAGTCCCGTGGTGTTCCTAGTAAATTTAATTAAGAGTAACAAGTAAGAGATCCTTTTGAAGTGCCCGTGTTTGTTTTATTTGTTTGGTTTTGTATTTTTTTCTAAATATTCTTTTAGATCAAACCAAGTCTGACTTAGGAAGGATGTAAATAATTTTGAGAGAAAATACTTTTGAAATGTTAAAACATTTCTTTTGAGCAATGTTATTTTTGTTATAAAGGGAATAGCACTTTCACCTCTGGGGGTGAATAGGGCCTTCTCAGTTTGATGCCTAAAGGATATTTCCTCTCACAACAAACAAACAAAAATGTGGTTACTGGGCCTGCACCTTCAGCCCAGCATTGGATACATTAATTGCTGACATATTTGAGGTCTCACTAAGAGAAAAATATCATTAGACTGCTGGTTCCCAAAATACATTCCCTTAAATATCTGTCCTATGGAGTGGTCCTTGGGAATAAAAATCAGGGAACATATTCAATGGTAAATAAATATATGTATATATTTATATTATATATAATATATTTATATATAATATATATATATTAGGTAGCTCTTTATTATTATTATTATTTTTGAGACAGAGTCTGGCTCTGTTGCCTAGGCTGGAGTGCAGTGGTATGATCTCAGCTTACTGCAACCTCCACCTCCTGAGGTTCAAGCCATTCTCCTGCCTCAGCCTCCAGAGTATCTGGGATTACAAGCACCTGCCATCACGCCTGGCCAAGTTTTGTATTTTTTAGTAGAGACAGGGTTTCACCATGTTGGCCAGGATGGTCTCAAATTCCTGCCCTCAAGTGATCCGCCTTCGACCTCCCAACATGCTGGGATTATAGGTGTGAGCCAGGGTAGCTTTTTAATACTGCTCCCTCTCTTTTAGGTATTCACAGTGCATATTAGCAAATTAAATGGTCTGTGAAGTCTTGTATTAGATACGTCTTTTAATATTTTATTTAAGACTTCCCAAATTCATTTGTCCATTCACTTTGTAATATTCCTTGACAGAATACTTGTTAATATCCAGCTCCTGGGAACACAATTTAGGAAATACTACACTAGGAAAAAAAAATCTAGGTTGGGGAAATCTAACTAAACAAGAGTGTTTATTTACATTAGTAAGTTACTTTGTACTTTATGCGAGTCTCCTTTTCAAGTGAGTTTCTCAGTGTTTTAAAATATTATTTTAAATAATTGTTTAAAACATTGATCTTTTTTTGAAAATACATGAAGTATGTTTTTAGAACTTGAAATTGAATGAATTTCCCCTTATCCCTTGTCTGCAGTTCTGTTAGTCTTCTCTTCAGTATTTGATTCATGAGAGATCAATTCATGTCCAACTTTTCAGAGCATGTCTCATGTCATGTGAAAGATAGCATACGTATATTTGTGTAAGAAAGGGGAGAAAATCTACTTCTGAGTGTAACATAAAAACTATGTGACAGTCAAGTATGATAAAAGGAAAATACTGGTTATAGGGTCAAGCAACCTTTATCTCTTTTTGGCTTACTATGAGATTTGGGCCAACAAGTAACCTCTCTGATCCTGCCTGGATAATTGAAACGACTATTACTTCCCTCCACCAGAGAGTGAATGATGTGTGGATTAAAGTCTGACCTTTGGGCAAATGCCTCCCAGTGACTTGAAAGAAGGTGCCCTCATTTCTAACCCACACCTTACATCTGTTTCTATGATCCCATTCACAGACTGGTTCTGAATTAATTCTGTCATTCTTGCGTTCTTGCACTTGCCTTCCTGTCACCTATTCACTTGCATTCTCTCTCTACAGTTAGGACATTGTCAACACAGATTGTGTTTGAGTAAAAAAGTTCACTCAGAGAAAAATAATTGTGGAAAGGAAAAGCACAGATCAGGAGACAAGTAAAGACATACAGTGAATCTTTAATCCAGAGTTGATTTACTCAAGCCTTATTGAAACATAATCATGAAGCAAAATGATTAGGTATGGATGTGTAAATCTGTAATGAATGACTCTGAGTAAAGATTATACTCATCATCACTAGATTTCTCTCATAAGTGCATTGGGTTAAAAAAAAGAATTACCTAAGATCATTTGAAATTCAGTAAGAAGATTCTTTTCAGAAGATCTTTTGATTCTGTAGAGAATTAACATATCTAATTATTATCTGAAGACCCCAAACACCAGATCCTCCAAAATAATGTTCCTTCTGTCATTTTCAACTTGTATAAAATTTGGTTATCTGGAAATTTACTGCACATAAGGCCCAGCAAGAGAATAATTACACTTTATTGATATTTTCTCACAATGCCATGAGAAAATCTGGCTGAAGCTGTGAAAAATGAGTTATATTTATAAACCAGAGAGGTGAGCTTTCCAAAGTAGTTTCAAATCCAGACACCAAATACACACACTTCCACTCACCTTCACATTCTCACAAACTTATACAAGAAAGTACTCAATGATGCATTTCTAGGCATTAAATATTTGTATGGTGTATATAGGTAGGTATATATATATGTGTATTTATGTGTACATATGTTCACATACATTTATGTATTTATGTATGTATATATGAATCATAATTTGCTGATAAGCGTTAGCCACTATTATTATAAATTTCCCTTAATACACAAATTTCTCAATAGCTTAGAAGAAAATTTTCAAGTATATGAGAGCTCTTCTTTCTATCAGCATAGGTGATAGCATTAAACTGAATATTAACTATTCCCCAGGGTAGAGAAATTATATCTCAGGATAGAAAAATATATATTTTTTGTGTGGAGATTGCTTCTTATTAAAGTGTGTTAGATCTGGCCAGTTATGCTGGCTCACACCTATAATCTCAGCACTTTGGGAAGCCGAGGTGGGAGGATCACTTGAACTCAAGAGTTGGAGACCAGCCTGGGCAACATAGTGAGATCCTGTCTCTAAAACAAAAATTTTTATAATTAGCCAGGCACGGTGGCACACACATGTAGTTCCAGCAGCTAGGGAGGCTGAGATGGGAGGATCACTTTAACCTGGGGATCAAGGCTGCAGTGAACCAGATTGTGCCAGTGCACTTTAGCCTGGGTGATAGAGTAAGACCCTATCTCTAAAAATATATGTATTTTTAAAAGTGTGTTAGATCTGCGTATTATAAAATGACATGAATTAAGATTCTTCTTCCCTCATTTATTTCTGTTAAAAAAATTCACTGCTTGCAAACATGTACATATATATAAACCACTGCATACTAATTGTACTGTATGGTGTCACAAGGGTGTTTTTTTTTTTACTTGTAATGTTTTGCCTAACTTTAGAGAAAGCTTGAAAAGTTAATTAAAATCAACTTATGTCTCAACATTTTGTTGCAGTAGAGGAATTTGGAAGAAAGGAAAACAGAATAGCAATGAATTGATTGGATGAGAGGCAGACACATGTTTTTAAAAAAGGATCAGAGCTTGCCCAGTTTCTATTTAAAGTATTGTAAGGACCTAATAGCTAGCTATAGTGATACATTTATTAAGATTAAAACGAGCAGATTTGGTGGTACAGGGGAGATGACGGCTAGCTGGGGATATTAGAAACAGAGCTATAAAAATTCAACACAACCTGGAAAAATGCAAATGAATACAACCAAGGGTGGGGTGCAGGGTTGGTTGCGGGGGACAGGTGGAATATCTTAGGTGATATGCTGTGGAAGGCATGGAGTTTGGCTGCAGGACTGGGAGGGCACCTAGTAAGAAAAATGCTTTGGCTCCTTCCCTTGCTTCTTGGAAATCAGAAGAGACACTGGGCCTTTTCTCCTTTACTCCAAGAAGGAATGCTCTTTTTTCATATATCTTTATTGAATACCTATTATGGGCCATATGTCAAGAGATGGGGAAGCAAAGAGATACAACTCATCCACCCTACCCTGGAGGAGCTTATTGCAAATACCGTCAAATGCAGTTTGAAGGAAGTAGTATGAGATTTGAATTAAGGACACTGAGATTTTATTCATGGATTAAAATCCTTATTCTGTTTCTTAATGATTTTGTGATCTTGCACAGGTCCATTAACCTCTGAGCATTAGTTATCTGTGAAATGGGAGTAATAATCGTGTCTGCCTCATGGGAACACTGTGATGACTAAATGTGAAGGTTTATGATAATGCTCTGAAAATAATCAAAAGTGCTAAAATGATATGGTTTTTAATTATGAGGTATTTTTAAATTCAAGCTTGATAGTAGAGTCAGATTGTATACAAAGGAATCAGAGAAATAGATAAGTATGGGAGGAATGACAAGTATAGGAAGAACATTATATACATCACAGATGAGTTCAGGTGCATGGGGATCCTGGACTTACAAGTGAGTGTGCTTAGTTTAATGCTTTCCTGTCACCACCTTGAAAGTTTTAATATTTTTTAAACAAAAGGACTTACTTTTTTAATACTAGGCCTCACAAATTATATAGTTAGTTCTGGTTGTAGACATATTGTGTGTATAAATACTTAGATTAGTTACATGTCCACAATATTAATCATTAAGTTATTTGTGTATACATTTAACAGTTACCCATCTATTTATCTATCCCTATATAGACATATTCTCCCATGTAGGATGTGAGGCACTTGAGGAGTGAAACTTGCTTGAATGGATCTAGGGCGCAGGAGAGAAGGTGAACCTGAAAAACAATTGTTCAGTCTAATAGTTATCACTAGTTGGAAGTCTTCTATGTTCCAAGGTCAAGCGCTGTAATGTGATACATTACACACACACACACATATAATATTTATTTATATCATGGAATAAATGTATAAATATTACTAATGTATCTTAATTTTCTTTTTTACAAAGATCCTATAATATCAGTAGGTCTAGAATTAGGTCAAGAATCTGCATTTTTAAAAAAGCATTCCAGAGGCTTCTAAGGCAGGTGGTTTCTAGACAAACTTTCCAAATACTGAGTGAAAAGTTCATTCATGTTGTGTTTCCATTATTTATGTGTAATTTGGAGAACTGGGTGATCTTTTTTCCAGGAGCCCCTAGCAACAGATCCAGAGAAAGAATGTCATAGCTAGCATTTCTCTGTGTTATTTGGGACCAATTTCAAAGTTACCATAAGATGTTTGCTTTGCCAAGAGATATCCCATATCCAGTCCAGGCCCTATTGGATGCCAAATAACTATTAGTGTACAGAAGCCCCCAATTTTCCATGGGGGAAATGATCTAAGACCCCCAGTAGTTGCCTTTAACTGTGGATAGCACCAAACCCTATATATACTATGTTTTTTCCATGCATACATGCATATATACATAGTTATGATAAGGTTTAATTTGTAAATTGGGCGCAGTAAGAGATTGACAATAATTAATAATAAAATGGAAAATTATGACAGCATGCTGTAATACAAACCATGTGAATGTATTATAGTCTCCCTCTCAAAATATCTTATTGTACTATACTCGCTTATTTTTGGACCATGGTTGAACAAGGGTAACTAGAACTGCAGAAAGCAAAATCGTGGAGAAGGGGGAACTACTGTACATAAGGAAATAGTAGATAATAACAATGAGAAGATAGTTTGGGGCATTTAATTCTGGAAAAGGATCTGAGACTCTTCTCAGAAGGCAATAGGGAACCACTGGTCATACAGAATTAAATAAAGGAGAAGGAAACAAAAGGTAAGGAGATCACTTAGAGGCTATTAAAAAAAAGTAGAGAAGAGGTAATAAAGGCCAAAAGTGGGCACTAAGAGTAAAGATTAAGAAAAAATACCTTTAATTATGGAAAATGTATGGAGGTTCCTCATAAAACTAAAAATAGAACTCCCATATGATTCAGCAATCCCACTACTGGGTATATATCCCCAGAGCTTGAAATCAGCGTGTCTAGATGATATCTGCACTCTCATGTTTATTGCAGCAGTATTCACAATAGCCAAGATAAAGAGTCAACCTAAGTGTTCATCAAAGGATAAATGGATAAAGAGAATGTAGTAATGTGGTATATACACAATGGAATATTATTCAGCCTTAAACAAGAAGGAATTTCTCCCATTTGCAGCAACATGGATAAACATGGAGGACATTGTGCTAAGTTCAGAAATAAGCCAGACACAGAAAGACTAAAACAGCATAGTTTCACTTATGTGGAATCCAAAACAATCAAATTGATAGAAGCAGAGAATAGAATAGTGGTTACCAGAAGCAGTGGGTAGGGGGAATGGAGAGATGTTGGGCAAACGGTACAAAATTGTAGTTAGAAGGAATTGATGATAATTATTTAAGAAAATGGATATATTAATTAGTTTGAGTTAATCATTCTATACTGTATAGATATAACATCACTGTGTACCATACAAATATATATATATGCAATTATAATATGCCCAAAAATAATCTCTGTCTTCTTTTTAAGTTTTACTTTCATAAGAATGGCATCCATTTGATTGAAGACTGTCTTCTTTCTTCTCCATATGCAAATGTATTCCTTATAGAAAAATGCACTCCTGCCCCCACCCCAGCAATCATGCTTCAGGCCCCAAAGAAGTTTTCCTCCCTGTTACCTTGCAAAGGTAGCCTCTCTTGGGAATCGCTCACTAATTCACCCTGGAATACTCTTATGTTAGTTTCCCTTACAGTCCCTAACAACCTTTATCTGTTATTCATCTCCCAGGTACTCACAGCTTGCTGAAAGGCTTTTTCTAATCAGCGTTGTTTTATCTTCTTTAAAATCCTTGATCATGGCCACTAGCATCCTTGACAGTCTCTGGTCGCTTGGTGAGAAAAGAATAAACTCAATGTACACCAGTGAGAGATCATGCCCTTTTCTTCTGACAACTTTGTGGCATCTTTGGCTGCCCTTTTTATGTGCTTGTCTTTGTGCTCCCCTACATCAATCTCATAAAACATCCTTTTTTTCATGCTTGGCATATTGATATCATCCCACCACAGATAAAACACAGAGCAGTGTAATATGGACAGGTGTTGGAATTATTTGCAATGCAGAGAAATCTCTGCTGATGTTTAAGACTAGGACAATATTAAACACATTACTTTCCCTGACAGGCATTTTCATTACACCCATGCCATGCAGGTGCAGAATCTAGAAGTGATATCTTGTTTTCCCCAATAGGGTCTATGCAATACAATTTAAAAGTGTGTTTGGGTGTGTATGTGTGTGTGTATGTGTGTGTCCTTTCCCCTTTATATCTTTATCTTTGCAACATCCACAGCCTCTTGTTTAAATCCCATCTGAATTCACCTGGAGGAATGACACAAATTCCAAAGAACCTGTAGTTAAAATAGTTGCCATTTACCAGATCAGTATTCTCATGGTTGGTAGTGTCACATGGACAGGTTTGGAGGGCCACTCTGAGATAGGACAAGATGAAAAATAGCCTAGGAAAGATCAAGAAAGACCAACATCAGAAAGCCACATAGTCCTCCAGAGTGAGTTACTATGTAGCTTAGTCTCATCAAAAAGAGAATCATGGCCAAGGTGGCTGTATTAGTCTGTTCTCATGCTGCTAAAAAAGACATATCAAAGACTGGGTAATTTATAAAGGAAAGAGGTCCAGTGGACTCACAGTTACACATGGCTAGGGAGGCTTCACAATCATGGTGGAAAGCAAAAGAGAAGCAAAGGCACGCCTTACATGGCGTCAGGCAAGAGAGCTTGTGCAGGGGAACTCCCATTTATATAACCATCAGATCTCATGAGACTTATTCACTACCACGAGAACGGTATGAGGGAAACTGCCCCCATGATTCAGTGATCTCCACCTGGCCCCACCCTTGACATGTGGGTATTATTACAATTCAAGGTGAGATTTGGATGGGGACACAGCCAAACCATATCAGTGGCAAATTCAAATGGCTACAGTAATGAAAACAACAATAGCAACAACAAAAGGTAACATTATTTGAGGATTTATCTTGTACCAGAAACTTTTATATGCTTTACACTCATGTTGAAAATTAAATGCTGGCCAGGTATGGTGGCTCACGCCTGTAATCCCAGCACTTTGGGAGGCTGAGGTAGACAGATCACTTGAGGTCAGGAGTTCAAGACCAGCCTGGGAAATATGGTGAAACCTCATCTCTACTAAAAATACAAAAATTAGCCAGGCATGGGGGCAGGTGACTGTAATCCCAGCTATTCGGGAGGCTGAGACAGGAGAATCACTTGAACCCAGGAGGCAGAAGTTGCAGTGAGCAGAGATCACGCCACTGCACTCCAGCATGGGTGACAGAGCCAGACTCCATCTCAGAAAATAAATAAATAAATAAATGCTCAAAACAACCCTATCAGGTAAATCACTGTAATTAGCACCTATTTATCAGATGAGAAAAACAAGACTCATAAAAGTCATGTAACTTGTATAAGGTAACACAGCCAGTAATTCAAGCCCAGGTCTATCTGTCTACAAAACTTGGGCTCTTAGCTTTTTGGGATTCTATACTCATGGAGAGGTAAAGCTCAGATCCTAGAAGATCAGCTGGAGAAGTTAGTGTATGAAGTAGGCAAGCCAGATCTGAGGCCAAGCTAAGGGCAGAAAACAGGAGTCCTGGTCCACTCAGCATGCATGCTGGCTCAAAGGAGTGTGTTTCTGAGCCTAGAATCTTCACTGTTTCCTGCTCCTGCTAAATGTTAGAGACCTCTAAAATAAATAATTGCAGTAGCTTTGTGGCGTGTTTTAATTGGCTACCCTCTGGGTTCCATTAGTAGGTTTACTTACTCTACCCTGGACCTAAAGCTGCAGTGAGGGTTGTTACCTCCAGTGAGGAGAGTATTTATCATGTCCTCTCCAGAGGTAACTGCAATTTTGCTTAAGTGTACTAATGGCATCTGCTCTCAGTTCTGTGTTTTTCCTCTCTGGGTCTTCTGATAAGGTCATTAGGAAGTGTGAGGCAGACAACCTGAGGGCCAAAGTCTCATTCAGCTCCATCAGTCAGATTCTGCTGGGACTGCACAACCCAAGGATCCTGTTACAGCATCTGCCTGGAAGACTCTTAAGAAAGAACTTGCAGTTCATTCATTACATATGTTCTATGCTGAGGCATAACAGTGGAGGCTGTTTTACAGTGTATCATGCCAACAGTACATCCGCTGCTGACAATTATACTACTAACATATAGGACCTTAAGAACTCTTCCTTCCCATAATTTCACTGAGAAAAACAAAATCCCAGAAGAATATTAATTGACGTTAATATGACACAATTAACAATTTATTCAATTGGCCTTTCAACCTAGAAGTTTAAGCATTCGTCTTTCCTGTATTTCAGATGAACAAAATGAGATAATGCATTCACATACTAATTCAGCAAACATTTATTATGACTTCCCATGTACTGGGTACTGTATAGATATGTGAGATAAAAACAAAGAAATACAATGTAAAATTTCAGATTCTTTACTTTTAAGGATTCCACAGTCTACTAGGGGAAACAGATGCAATGATATCATCTATAATATAATTTTCTGTGTTGTGATAGAATCATACATAGGATAGCATCCAAATAGACTGGATAAGCAACTGGCTCAGCTAGATTTGGGAGGAGGTCAAGGCTTCATAGGGGATTCAATACCTGAGCAGGGTGTTAACTAAGAGTGTAACCTATATAAAAGGAATCTTTTTTTTTTGAGCATTTACTATGTGTTGAACTGGATGCAGGGTGCTTTATGTGCATTGTCATAATCCTGTGCGTAAAACAATCCAATGAAATCTGTACTATAGCCACATGTCTCATAATGATGGGGATACATTCTAAGAAATGTGTCCTTAAGTGATTTTGTAGTTTTGCGAAATCATAGTGTGTGCCCACACAAATCTAGATGTTATAGCCTGTTGCTATATGGTACAGCCCATTCCTAGGCTGTAAATTCATACAGCATGTTACTGTACTGAGTATTGGAGGCATTTGTAACACAATGGTAAGTATTTTGTGTGTCTAGATATATCTAAACATAGAAAAGGGATAGCAAAAACATGGTATTGTAATCCAATGGGACCATGATCATATATGCAGTTTATCATTGATGGAAATGTCATTATGTAGTACATGGCTATATTATTATCATCATGTTATAAAATTTCCAAGTGACATAAAAAATCTGAACCCCTGCTCTCAGGCTCCAGATCCCAGCTTTTAACAGATATGCCACGCTATCATTAACTATGGTGTTTCGCTTAGGAACATCACCAAACAAAGCTACTTGTTCTTCAGGGACTCAGTAATCATCCTTATCCTTGGACAATTAGCCTGGCTCTATTGTTTGATGATTTTCTTTCCGCAACTAACGATTTGGGTAGAAAGAAAATCTGCCGATAGTAATCTTTGATACTGACTGGTCAGTACCGAGATCTAGGCATTGAAGTTTCTAAGAGTCTCTCTCCAGTCCTCTATATTGTTCTCTGCATACTCCTCCAATGTGATACTGTACTATGCAGATAAGCACATGGATATGACCTGATCCTCCTCAAAACTATGCTCCCTGACATCTAAAATGGGCCCAGAAGCAAAACACTTTGCCTGCCGATTTGTGCTTTTCAGAAGATGAGCATTTTCTTTTATATTCTGGACACACACATAAAAAAACATTTTTCTCTCATTAACCTGCCACAGCCTTATGGAAATTCTGAGAAGTCCAGTTCAGCTTCATAACGCGTGAATGTTATTTATTGTGAATGCTGCAAATTTGGCATATTGGTGGGGGGTGACAAGGTTAGCTAGATTTATTAGCATCCTGTCAGGAAATTTCCCGTGAGCAGTAGAGGTTTGTCAGAAAATTCAGTGTAATTGATAGGAGCAAGTTGGACTAATTTTTAGGGCTAGATCTGTACTGGCTCTGTTCACACCTTTCCTTTGCAGACAACAAGATGTGCTGAGGAGAGCTCATTAAGAAGACCTTCCTGCAAACCCATCCTTTGCACCAGGTTTCTTTTTCCTTCCTTTCTTTTATATAATTATTTCAGTTACTGGGGAAGATATAAGTGTATATTGGAGGCATTACTGAATAGGCAATGATTTTGACTCATTTGTATGTATCTTTTAACTCTCCAAGGGAACACTTAAACTCTAGGGAATAAGGATTAACAAGAAGCTGGTATCTGTTCAGTGTTTCGCTCCATTTTCACTAAAGGATTAGAGGTTTCAACCGTCGAGTCTAAACGCCATCAAGGCAGAGATATAACAGTTGAAGGAGGTTAGCCTTTGAATTAGGATTCTTGGGTCCCAGTCTCGAGTCCCCAGCCTGCGAGTTCTTTGGCCCTGGGACAGTTATTTAAACTTGCTGAGCTTTGGTTTCCTCCTTTGAAAGGTGAGGTTAATGATGCCCATCTCACAGGGTTCCTAATAAGTATTAAATGAAATGAAAAATGTCACAGCTACTTGACCTAAGCATCTTTCAATTTCTAGTTCCAGCACTGCTGCCCCTGAACAGCCATCCTTGATGTGGCCAAGTAATAACAGCCACCATTTATTGTGACTTTATGATGTTGCCACACTTTATGCACCATGCTTTGCATACTTCATGTCATTGACTCCTCAGAATCCAGAGAGACAGGGAGAGACCATGCGAAGAGAAGGAGAGAGAGAAGAGAGGAGTAGGGAGAGAGAGAGAAGACAGAGGAAAGGAAAAAAGAGAGAAGAGAGAGAAAAAAGCTAGATGAGAGAGAAGAAAGAGTGAATGAGTTCTCATGTAGTCATGGTCAAGATATTCATTTTCCTATGCCTCAGTTTCCTTATCAGTGAAACAGTAAATTATCACGTCTTAACTATTTTGTTGACTAAATGAGGTGATTTCTGTTACATGCAACCCACAGTGCCTGGAACATAATAAATGTCTAGTAAATAGAATATAATATTGTTGTTTCTGATGGTAAGTTTCATTTTTGTTGCAAGCATTCCTGGCACACATTGCATTATAGATTCCATCCACTGATTTGCCATTGTTTATTTCAATTTCTTCCTCCTCTACTAGTCTGCAAGGAGGCCAGAGTCCTTTTTAAAAAATAATCACTGTGATACTGTTCATCACACAGAAACACACATAAATTGTTTTGAAAGGAAGAAAAAAGGGAAAGAGGAAGAGTACAGCCATGTGTTTGGTGAGGTGTCAAGGGTCATAGGTCCTTAGGTTCTAGTCAGATTTTTCTTCATAAAGATGCCATTCCTATTGGAAAGTGATGGCTCTGCCTCTGAAAACATTTCACAAAAACCAGAAGAGGAAAACAAACCAAAAAGAAATATTGCTGGAACACTATAGTGTGTGCACTTCAATGTATTTTTCCTATTCCTTATATTTTTCCATAGTTGGAATTGACACTGTAAGGGACAGTTTTCACAAAGTAGCATATTCCCATGGCTGGAACAAAATAACCAACTTTGCAAAGGGAGTTGAATTACTTCCATTCCTTGTTAGGCTAAAAACCATTTGGCCTAGCCAGGGACAATTTGGGCCTGGAAAGCTCAGATTTCTAATCTAGCCTGACTGACCTATTCCCAGTTCCAAGATTTTCCACATAGATTCTTCCCTCATTCATGAAGCGATTACATGGGGTTAAATACAATACCCTTAGTGGAATTGTTTGGTACAAATTGTGGTGGCATTGACTCTGTCCGAGGTTTTGCTTGCATTCTCTATACCTGGATGCTAGCCGATCCTCTCCATCCAGTGGAATCCAGCCTTGTCTTTATCTAGCATAAACCTCACCCTTCGCTTGTGATCTCCAAACATGTGAACAGCCTTTTTTTTTTAACACACACACACACACACACTTCTCTCTCTTCTCACATCATGGCCTTCTTTAAATGTCAGGTGTTTTGAAAGAAGTTAGAGGTCTTTAGAAAGTGCAAGATACAAGTTAACTCTGTTTAAAGTTTAATGGCAAAAATCAGAATAAAGCAAAACTGGATCAGGCTTACAGATGATGGGTTTTGTTTTCCCTGCAACGAGGTTAAAAACTTTTTGAGACAACATTTTTAAATTGAGTAGTGTAGATAAAAATGAGCTGTCCATGAAAATTATTAGCTACTCTTGGCAAATCAGAAGACATTGCAATACTAGATTTGCATTCCCATGTAACAAAAAATTTGCTAGCAATCATTAGTGATTGTTTTGGACATTCTTTGGGTATTTACAGTCACCACCATTGCCTATCATCCCACTAACACCAAAGCCAACTGCCAGTTCTAGTAATAACAACCAAATATGAAAATGCTTGAGCACCAGAATTTGTAAACCCAGCCCATGAATTTGCATTACCTGCTTGAACTCTGGGGTCGTTGGTTTTGCAAACCATACTGTAAAGGAAAGAAAAAGGAAAAACCAAGTTACATGTGTTACATAATACTATTTCATTATAATATCTCTTTTTTCTCCCTTCTACACTTTTCATTTACCACCACTGCTACCTAAATATCTTTACCCCAATGGAAGATGCGTTACCAAAGACTTACAGTTTATGGACCAGAAGAAAAATTTGGCTTCTAAGTAAGTCCTGCAGTCTTATTTCTCACTTCTGTCATTGACAGCCACTAAATCAAGAAGAGGTTAAGTGAAAATTAGCAAAGTATGTATTGCCATACTAACAGGCAGTAATAGAACAATCTGTTCATGTCCCCACTTCACAAGTCCACTTTCCCAAAACTAATCAAACTCTTCCATCTGTGGAACTTGCCACAGCAGGTCTTTTTCAGCAAAGAAAGAGCAACAAGTTTCCCTGCACATATTTTCCCTGGCAGGAAATTATCACCTTATTTTTCTACATTTCAAAAATAAATATTTTCCCCTTATACCTTTCTGAATCTTATTTTAAAATGGAAACAGCCAAAAGCTAGGTAGTTGTCTTATTCTCTTTTATTTTCATTGAAATCATTTCCTAGACTGTATACGTACACATTATGTATGTATTTTATGAAGTTTTATTTATACAAGAAAGCTTCTTTTATTTTTTAACATGCATTTATGTTGCTTTTTGGGCTAATGTCCTTAACCTTTTCAAAACCCAGGAGTTTTTCCACCTCTATTCTTCTGCATCACAAGACCTTACACTGTGTGTGTTTACTGGCCTTCATAAAAAAATTTAAAAAAAAAACCACTCTAAATTCACATTTCACCACTTGTTACCTATCACTCTGTCTCATAGCTTGTGATGTTTACAAATGCTTCTGAAGTATTCAGTCCCTGGAGTGTGCTTTCTTTGACTGGTGGGCACCAGTACGATCATAGTTCATAGCAGCCTTGAACTCCTGGGCTCAAGTGATCGTTTTGCCTTAGCTTCCAAGTAGCTCAGACTACAGGCGTGAACCGCCTTGTTCAGTTGAAGTCCACATATGATAATGTTTCTGCCTCCACTTAAAACCCTCCAGACAGCCCTTCAATGACCTCGGCTTACAATACAAATGTGTTATGATTTTCCAGGCCCTTCTTCATCTGCTCTCCCTTCCTTTTGAGCATTATCCAATTTCATGCCCCCACGCAGATTCTAGCCATACCCCACGACTTACAATTTCTCACAAAGAATGCACTGTGGCTCCACTCCAGGACTTTGCCCATGCTGGGTCCCCCTCCTGAAATGCCTTCTATCTGTTCTCTCTTCCCTGCTTGCTGCCATTTCTGTGGACTGACTATACTTGTCTTTCTGTTCTAACTGCTCTGAAATATACCTCTGGCCCCCCAGCTTTCCTGCTCCCCCATCCCCTGTAGTCCTTCTAGTTTTCCTGTGTCCCCATGGGACTTTTTTATCTTTTTGAAGCATCTATCACACTGAGCCATAATTGCATACCTTTCTGGAAGTCTCTTTCAGTGGACCATAGTTGCACACTCTCTTCAGGAAGTGCAACTTGCTTGTCAGTGAGTCGCCAATGCCTTATACTGTAACCAAAATGCAGATTCAGTCACTTGCCACCTGCCGAGTCCAATTCACAAGAGCAAGTTCTAGTATAAAGAAAGTGACTTGTTATTCCAAAGCTAGCTTAAGGGAAGAAGTATAGGCTTCCTGCCTTAAGGGTACTGCTTACTTTTGGAGCAGAAAGCAGGCACTTTTAAAAGGCATCTTGGCATGAATGGCTCACGGGGGAGGGAAATGCAGGTGGGGGTCATGTAACTCACTGCAGTGCCGAATGTACTGTGTGGTTGAGCTGGTGACAGCTGGTGCCTTCATGGGCAGAACTAGGTTGTAAACGTGGCCAAAACTCTCCTGGTGGGAGACAGTTTTGTAGCAGGCACTTCAGATTGTACATTGACTGTTGTCTCTCGAGGTGATCTCCTGGTGAGAGGGAGTTCTGCTCTGGAGCTTCTAAGCACATAGTTAGATGAACTTGCCCTGTAGGAAGTGTCTGGAAAAAGGAAGGTAAAAGGTTATAATTGCATGTCTAAAGAGCTAGGTAGGAAGTAGGGAAAAAAGAAAAGAGAAAATACATTATCTCTTAGAAAAATGGGGGTACTCATTACAAAACTGTGTCTGGCACATGAATGTTCAGTGATGTTGACTGACCAAAGAGAGTTACAAAGCAAAAACTTGTAAGTGGGAGGGGCATATCAATCAGGGTCCCAAAGGAAAGAAGGCATACACAAAATGGTTACATGAAGAGAAACTAATGAAGGGTTTTATTTCCCAGGTAAGAAAATTAGCAAGTGCTGGTGAAACACTTAGGGATGAGAAAATGTGAAAAGTCTCAATTGTCCCTAGGTTTGAATGGCCACAGAAGACAATTGGATTCCATGAACATGGCTAGTGTTGCAACCTTGTAAGAGAGGCGACTCAGTTATCACTTTGGTCCTAAATAAAATAACCCAGCTACTGGCACATTCATAACACATCAGGGAGGGTTCTGGAAGGAAGAATGAATAAATGCCCAATGTTTCTCTTATTGAGCTCTCCACTGGCAAAATATACAAGAAGCAGTGAAAAAGACAGTCTTACGATGTGATCTATAGAGCTTATAGCAGTCAGCCTTTCTAGTGTGGCAGAGAAGGAAAGGAAATGAATCTGGGATGAAGGTGAGAATATCTAACCCAATGTACCTGCCTAGCAGCAGAGGGGAATCTTTGACTATAAAAATGTTTCGTTGTTAAATTTTGAAATAATAAATGACTATAAACTTTTCATAAAGTATATACCTGTATTATTAATGTTCTTATGCTAACATTTCTGGTTATTAAAAAATGGTGCATATGCACTAATAACCAATCAATATACAGAGAGCTGTCAAGTCACTCATCTGTAAGTGCTACCAGCTGTGGTTAATAAACAGAACTGTGACATGTGAATATTTCCTTCATGCAAATATAAACAGAAATTTGTTTTATTTTAAAAGATAGAGGAATTGTAAATATATAGTAAAAATAGTAAGTTTGTATTCCAGAAAATCTTAGCAAAAAGTCAGAACTAAGTAAATGAATAATAAATGAGTGAATGAGGTAATATAATTGGACTACAGAGACTAGGCAATGTGAAGGAGAGAAATATGAAGTAGGCTTTGGGAACATGAAAGGTAGAGTTTGCCTACACTGAAAGAAAAGATAGAGAAAATGTGAACAATGTGACAAGGATGGATATTGTTAAATTTTCATCCTAAATTGTAAGATTCTTGTCTTCAGAGAAGGAAAGAAGGAGGAAAACTAGTATTTATTGAGTCTCTACGATATGCTGAGAACTTTTACAAACCTTTGCTTGTTTAATTCTCACAAGTCACTAGTAGTATTATTATCTCATTTTTACAGTAAGGAAGCCCAGACACAAAGCAGTTAAAGAACTCACTGGTTAGTGGTAAAAACCAGGAAATAATCCCAGATTCATCTCTCAGAAGCCCATTTCCTGTTTGCATACCATGCAACATTCAAGAATCTAGTGAAGGAAATAACACACCTATCAATAATTATATATCCAAGACAGAATGTAAAAATGCTATCCCAGAAGTAGACAGTGCCTTGGTAACACACAGGACAGGGAAACTCTAATCAGGAATTCTGATCCAATTTCATGCAGTGGTGATATTTAAATAAGTCTTTGAGAGATTTTCGAAATTTGAATATCTGATAGACAGCATGACTTAAAAGAAAGAATCATTTTATTTATTTTTGACACCTTGGTACTTGACACAATGTCCATCAAATAGTAAGTTTCAGTAACCCAATCAGAAACAAAAACGGGAAAAATGACATCAGGTGTGTTCAGGGAAATGGTGATTTGTTAAAGGTCTGGTAGTGAGTATGAGGGATGAGTTAGAGTGAAGGCTACAGCTGACATGATAGGAAAGGGCTAGTTTGTAGAGGATTTTGAATACTATTATGCAGAGTTAGAACTTTCCATAGGTGTGAAATAAGTAGCCACTGAAGGATTTTGTGCAAAGCAGTGAAATTATGTGGGCTGCACATTAGGAAGATTTCTCCAGGGAGATGTAGCAGGCCCTATTCGAGAACAGTGTTGGCAGCTAAGAACTGCATTAGTATGCTATTGTATTCATTCAAAGGGGTATTAGGAAATGAACAGCACTCTGAGAATGGGAAACAGGGGCCGAGCTGAATGATGCTGTGGAGATAGTCATTTCTCTAGTTTAGATAGGGAGAGGGAAGGGAGTCTTTCAAGAAATGACTTCAGAATTTTGAGCCTGAATAAATGGAAAAATTATGATGTCATTAGCTACAGTATACAACGTACAATAAGTAGGGGTAAAATGAGGAGTGAAAAGTAATAAGGAAAATGATGAGTTTGGATCATCTGTAGAAAGAGGTCCAGTAGGTGGTTATGGTTCGGATTATTGGATGACATCACAGATATAGATCTGGGGTCCCTCCGCTTAGAGGAAGTAGCTGAATCCATGGGAGGATTCACAGGTGGTGAACAGTACCATTGAGGATAGAGCCCAGACCTGGGAGAGCACATTTTTAAGTGATGGGTGATAGGAGAAAAACTAATGGGATATTCGAAAATGAGAAATTGTCAGGTTCATTGCACTATTACCCCCATTTTTCTCTCTTTTCTTCTTTCTTTTCTTTTCTTTTTTTTTTTTTTCAGGGTCTTGCTCTGTCACCCAGGCTAGAATGCAGTGGCATGATCATGGCTCACTGCAGCCTTGATCTCCTGAGCTCAAGCAATTTTCTCACTTGAGCTTCACAAGTAGCTGGGACTACAGGCACACCATGCCCAGCCAATTTTTTATTTTTTGTAGAGACAGGGTCTTCCTATCTTCCCCAGGTTGCATTTTTCTCTTTCTGATAGTACCTTTATCTAAAACACTAAGTAGCTAATCCTTTCTACAAAATTAAAGATAGTTACTTTAGTTGACAGTTAAATATCCTATTGTACTTAAAGTTCTTGTGCATTCCGACGGGTTAATCAGATGCCTCCAATTCCACCTCTTTCAAGTGTGGTGTATCTGAATGTCAAGGTGATTGGCATGACACTAATGCATAATAACCAGAAATCAAGTTTATCTTCCACGATCTTAATAGAGGATCCTCCTCAAGAGAAAATCTTTCAGACATATCAGCCTTACAACTGGAATCTATTTACTTTTCATTTGTTATTCACCCTATCTATTTATGTCATTTTCCTTTTTAATTACCAGGGATATTTATACAGAAAACAGAGTTTTCCTCTTCTTATTTCTGTCAGATCTTGTAGTTGACATATTGTTTCATTCCGTCATGCCAATGATTAAAGCTCAGTAAAATCTCCATTTTGCATATATGGCTTTCTAAAGATCCATTTGGAGGAGATCAGATGTTAAAAGAGAGGATGTTTGTTGGGGGGGGTGGTGGTGGGAGGTGGGTAGGGATAGTACTTTAGAAACTGTTTCAGATCTAAGAGGGAATTAACAGGATTTCAGAGGGTGCGAGAAAAGTGGGATAATGTTAAGTATTACATTGAAAGCAGGGAATGAGACCTTCCAAAGTGATACAAATACAACAGAGGAGTGAGGGCTGGGGCAGTCAGCAACACAACTCTTCCACTCACTTGTGGAGCTAGAACACACCTTCCCTCTGTTTTGTAAAGATGAGCCTCCTCCCTTTCTTAGAACGTTTGGAGAACTTCATAACTTTCAATATAACATTCAAGACATACTGCAAGAGTTGCCCAGCCACATCCATTAGTCTAGGGGGCACCTATGTGGTTCAGTCACATCTGTATGAAGACTTGAAGGCCCCCAAGGAACTTACATCAGAAGGAGAAAAAATGGGGTTCTTCATGGAAACTTGCCATGGATGAAGGTACAACATAACCCATTGACTAGACCAAGTAGCGTGACCTGGATGTTGAGGGAAGGAGGTGGTTCCAGGTCAAGTTTGAAACTGGTTCTGAACATTCATAGATCTCTGTTCTCCTGCCTTTTCTGTGTGTTTTGGGGAAAAGATTGTTTGCAAAAGAAAGAATCCTGTCACCTGGGTCTTTACTGTTCTTCCGTGGGAAAGGGCTCTGAAAGGATTGCGTTTTGACAAGAGGAAGGTGTTGAACCACTACTCGTAGATAGACAGGGGACCCTGTGAGGCCATAGTTTAGGTATGGTTGCCAGTTCTGTGGGGAATACAGTAAAAGTTTTCAAGGACAGTGACATACGTGGCCTCCAGAGCATGAGGCTAGAAATCTGACATATGTGAGAAGGTCCTCTCTCACCCAAAAACTTTTACAGAAAATAACTAGGGAGGGACATCCTAGAGGGCAAAATTAGACTTCTTGCTAACCAAGTGTATTAGTTTCTTCTTATATTGCTACTCTTATTCTTCTTGTACTACCTGAAACAGGGTAATTTATGAAGAAAAGAGGTTTAATTGACTCACAGTTCCACAGGTTTGGGGAGGCCTCAGGAAACTTACAATCATGATAGAAGGTGAAGGAGAAGGAAGCACCTTTTCATAAGGTGGCAGGAAAAGAAAGAGAGAGGCAGGAGCTGCCAAACACTTTTAAAGCCATCAGCTCTTGTGATGAACTCACTCACTATCATGAGAACAGCATGGGGGAAACCACCCCCACAATCCAATCACCTCCCACCAGATCCCTCCAACATGTGGAAATTACAATTTGAGATGAGATTTGGGTGGGAACACAGAGCCAAACCATATCATCAAGCAAGTGGGTGCCCAAAACATTGAGGCAAATTGTGGAGTTTCTTTAAGTAGAATACATTTGTAAGTTCATAGTTTCAGCTTATGAACTAGCTCTTATTTGATCAGCATGAGGGCATCTAAAAGAGAAATAATAAAACAAATGGATCCATCTCTCATTATTTCCATTCCATGGTCTAACTTATTTTTTTCTTAACTACCCTTCTTCCTATAGGAAGAAGAAGAGAAAGGTCTGAGAAAAATATGTGCCCCCATAACACTCTGGGGCAACCTGAAGTCCATCCTCCAAAAGTCCCCTCTGCCTTTCTCAGAGAAGAGATTGTTAGGCTGATCCATGCTTCTGTAACACACAATCCACAAGAATGCATGGCATGCAGTGACAAACCAAGAATATTCTGATAATCTCAGTTGAATCTAAGCATTCTATGGCAGAAACTCGCTTTTAGTAATCTGCTATCTGTTAAAGAAAGAACAATTTGGTCTCAAGCAGTGGTGAAGTTCAGCTCATTTACAAGACTGTCACTTAATGAAGCTACTTGGTGACTTTTCTGTGATGAATTTAGACATTGAAAAGAAATATTTCACCTCTTCACTCTGCTCCATAGGCTCAAGCAGAAAAAATGGGAGACATTGTATTTCTTGTTTCTTTCATCCAAAGCTTTGCTCACTTATGTTGACATTGTGCTGAACAGCTGACGAACATGCTGGCAGGCCAAGGAGGATGCTGTCTTACTGTTGGACTCTTCTCTGGGCAAAGTTCATTATTGTGCTGGCCTCAGACCACTTTAGCTGCCATCAGTTGAGAGGAAAAGAAAGAACTGCATTAAAAAGAGTGTCTTGCATTACAGGCTTTAGAGGGGAAACTAGTGAAAAAAACTGCTGATGCTTTGGGAGGCACTTTCTTCCTTCCCTGCCTGCCTCCCTCCCTCCCTTCCTCCCTTCCTTCCTTCCTTCTTTCCTTCTTTCCTTCCTTTTTCCCTTCCTCCCCCCAACTCTTCCTCCCTCCCTTCCTTTCTTCCCTCCTTTCTAGTAGATGTCTCTGATTCCACCTCTGTTTTCAATTGATTTATGTGCTTTTGCTTGGCAAGTTTGCCTTAACTCCCGTAACTGCTTGGAAGGACGGTGTTGATTTAAGCCTTGTTTCATTGAAAGAGAATAGCATTCCTCCTTTCATAACAGACCAATTAAAGATGACACAATGACTTCTTCTTGTAAGCTTTCCTTGATTCCCTGAGCCAATTTTGAAATTAAACTCTTCTTCTTCAGTCCTCCTAAACTCATTGCATAGAAACAATCACAAACTCACACTGTGAGGAGTGGCCCAGGCCATCTGGTTCCACTGTTTGCAAACCTCCATAGTGCCTTCATAGAAGCATTTCCACAGCATTCTAGAGACACTGTAAACCTTCTCCATAATAAGCCAGATCTTCCTAGCACCAGGGACTAATACTAGCTGATGATAGCTAATAGGTACTGATTGCTTACCTTGCCTGATGTTTTACAGATAGTGTTTAAATGGCAGTATAAGGTTAAGAGTATGACAACCAGAGCCAGAGATATTCGGTTCCAGTCCTACCATTTAATCCCTGTGTGACCTTGGGCAAGATGTTTTACCTTTCTAAACCACAGTTCTCTTCTTTGTAAAATGGGAAAAATTTTAGCTACTGCAAGTTGTTGCATTAAATGAGATAATTTAAAGTAGAATGCTAATTGTAATATCCAGAATGTTCTAAAAATTAATGTTAATTATCATTCTTATTATCCATTGCTTATCTCCAAATGCCTTAGTGTAATTTTCAACATCGTGCTACATAGCAAGGATTATGCCCTCCGAAATTGTCACACAGCAAGATTGGTGGCTGAAGGCCAGCAAAATGGTAATTGTGATCATTATCTAGCACATTTTCTTCTCTAGAAGATGGATTTTAAGTCTCTGCTCATAAGCTGATTGGTAGTGCTGCCTTAGATTGGTATCTTCTGTTTTGGGGAAAGAAGGTGATTTTGCCAGATTTCCTCAGTTTTGATCATTGGGAATATACAATAATGGAAATTTGCCATGGGAGGCTGGGGACCCATGACTAAACAGTCCATGATAATCCTATACCCAACTCTTGGAAAAGGGAAAAACAACAGTTCATCTCAGGATTGCTTCAGGGTGAATACTTTGCCTACTACCCATATTAAATGCATTTCTTTATGTCCATCCCTCCTCTCTCTCTCTGTCTCTCTCCCTCTCTGTGTGTCTTTCTCTCTCTCTCTGTCTGTCTGTTTGTCTCTCTCTCTCATACACACACACACACACACACACACAGGCCCCAGAAGAGCATTTTGGCCACTTAAAGGAATGCTGTGAGGAATTACAGATTTTGACTGCATAAAATATTGTACGTTGTTCCAAGCAAAGGTGAAATTATCAAACTGTTGAAATTGTTTTTATCAGCACTACTCCTAATCATAATTACTGTTGTCATTAGTCAGTGTTGGGTACCACTACCTTCTGTGATAACACTTACCACATTGTTAGCAATTACACAGAACTTCCCAATTCTGCCAGCTCCATGCTACATCATCAATGCCATTTCCTGTAGTAGAGTGCCCCCTAGCACCTCCATGCTCCTCTCAGTTTAATTTGCTTTTTGAGCCTCCCAAAGAAAGACTACTAAATATCAAAGGCAGCTTTCACTCTTTAGGGACTTGGGCTTTCCAAGTGCTTAAGTGCCCAGCATTAATCTCCTGAGATTTGTTCATCTGACTTCACAGAAGCTGGAACAGGGACAGAGATCTTTTGGACAGCCTGTTCTGCCAGAAGCAGAGCAGGTGGCTTTCTCTCGGGTCACAGTTGAATTTAAAAATCCCATTAATTTTGTCAAGTCAACTTAATTCTCTTAACCTGATAGTTATCTTCCTTTGGAAAAAGAACAATAAAAGAGTAGGCAGACTTCTGTTAAGCAATGTTTAAAGCGTGTGTGTCTGTGTGTCTGTGTGCACATGTGTGTGCATGCATGCATGTGTGTGAGAGAAAGAGACAGAAAGAAAGGCTGCCTGACTGATTATAGGTTTATAAGGTTCACTTCTTAGTTCATCCCTGAAAACAAGAGATTTTGGTTGCTGTCTTATTTGTCCTTAAATAATTTGGGTGATCCACCTGGGCATTAGGTCACAGCCTTGGGCCCTCTTTTTAAAGCACTTGCATGCCTGGGAAGAAGGTGGTAGGCTCTTACAGCAGCAAATAAGAGTGTATTGCTTAAACCTCTCTTTGAAGGCAGGGAGGGCGAGGGGGAGGTGTGAGATATTTTAAAAATAAGATGTGCTGCTAAATTCTCTGCCAACCTCCGTTCATGCTGAGTGGAATGTAAGTAACAAGTATCAGATAGTTCCTCCAGATGTCAGCTATTTAAAGAGTCACATGCTAGAAGTTCTGTGGACAGCAATTGTCTTATTCCTGGTGGTGGTGGTGGTGGTAATGGTGGTGGTGGTGATGGTGGTGGTGGTGGTGGTGGTGGTGGTGGTGGTGGTGATGATGGTGGTGGTGACAATGGTATTAGGAGGTGGATGCTGCCTCACAGAAACTTTTATCAGCAAGAAAGTGTGGGAATGTGTTTGTGCATTTGAGAAGTAAGACAAATTAGACCAGAGGAAAAAAAATGACCTAATAACTCAGGAAGATCATGATATCAACCTTTGCACAAGTAACATTTGATTTTTAAATGTATAAAGCAAGAAGAATGTCCAGGAACTCTCAATTCCTGTAAAATTATTATATTTTCCTTAAGAAATTAACTTATAGGCCAAGAAATTATACAATGAGGAAAATGATTCTTATTCAACTTTAAACTTTTCTCTACTGCTTTACCTGAGATAAACAGACTGGAAAAAAAAAAAAAAAGTTGTGACTGTTCTCTTTTGTTATCTCTTTGAATCCCAGTGGTAAAGGATTTCTTCCTACAAGACATAATGAATTGATCTGTTTAAGTTAGTAATCACTGTGAGGAAATGGTAGGGTCAAGACTGATTAGAGTCTTCAGAATTTCCCCACCAGTTCAAATGATGTTTTCTTATGCTCATGCTTAAAAGTTCTGCATAAAGGTCACAAAAATTGTTAAACTTCATTTCTTCTCTTCTCTTCTTTCTTTAATTTTTGGAGACAGAGTCTTGCTCTGTCACCCAGGCTGGGATGCAGTGGTGTGATCTCGGCTCACTGTCACCTCCGCCTCCCAGGTACGAGTGATTCTCGATTCTGGTGCCTCAGCCTCCCAAGCACCTGGGATTACAAGTGCGCATCACCACACCCGGCTAATTTTTTGAGTTTTTAGTAGAGACCAGGTTTTATCATGTTTGCCAGGCTGGTCTCGAACTCCTGCCCTCAAGTGGTCTGCCCACCTTGGCCTCCCAAATTGTTGAGATTACAGGCATGAGCCACTGCGCCTGGCCCATTCCTTATATATTTTTTAAAATAATCTGTTCTTCGATTTCTACAAATTCTGACTTTATTCTTTTGCTTAATTTGAATTTCAGCTGTGTTAATAACCAGAGGGACTCCAAAGGATGTAGTTTTATAATTTCTCTGAGGGTCAGTTCTTCTAGTTTTATATGGAAGAGAAATAAGATAGCTCCCAGCTCTTGGCTCATTGTTGGTGACAAACTTAAGTAACAAACACTGCCTTTCTAGCGGGAGATAACATTATGCTCAATTCCTCCTAGTGTCTCTTCTAAAACAGATACTCAGATAAAACACTTACCTCTGGGAGAAACAGGTAGGCAGAGAAAAAAAGAGTATGTGATTAAGTGAAGGTAGAATTTCTAGAAATGAAACTTTGTCTTTTCCTTCAACTTCCATGGCCCTTTTGAGGAATAGAACAAAGTAGAGATAGGTTTGGTTGTGTCAAACACAGTGGGATCAGATGTCCTTCAAACAGACTTTGAGAGACACTGTGGTCATGGGTTTTATTTTTTTTCCTCACTTTTTCTTTTCTGGATTCTTCTGCAGGTATCCCAGGTTGAGACACTTGCAAAAAAAAGATAAGAGGCAGCTATACAGGGGAGAATCACAACCTGTGTGGTCAACATGTGACCACTTCTAAACAGTCCCAGCATCCCATCTTAGTTTGTCCCTTGGTAGGGCAAGGAAGACTGTGAGCTTTTGTTCATGATGTTAAATAAAGAGCATTGTGTGTCAAAAGAAGTGGACTTCCTTATCTGCTGTTTACAGCTATGAAAGAGGAGGTGTTGGTCTTTCTTCTAAGCTCTACCTTCCAACTTTTTTTTCCTACCTTCTGTTTCACATGATCTCATACAGAAAACTTCTGACTTTCCAGTGTAGAGCTTGTTCTGTTGTCAGCATTTGTAGTCAGCATTTCTCTAGTGTTTTTCTAAAACCCTTATCTGCAGGGAATATCAACGTGGTTCTAGCATCAATAGAATAAGGTTTTTGTTATATATATATGTATCTCCATATATATATAGTTATCTATATATAGTTATCATATATACATAGCTATATATTTATATATAGTTATCTATATATAGCTATATTTATAGTTTATATATATAGTTTTATACACACACACACACACACACACACACACACACTTAGCTTTTCGGTTTCAACTTTGAGTCATAATGTTGAATGAAAACTGAGTCCAAGATTGATATTCTGGGGTCATCTATACGGAGCACTGAACTATCTTCAGTGCATTACATGGGAAGGTTAGATATTGGTAAGAAATTTAGGAAATCAATCTCATTTCTCCTGTTCTGTCTCCCCCACCTTTCCCTTTACCGTCTGTTGTGTGCAGGATTCAAGAGTGCCGTTCACTCAGTTGTACCAGAGCATAATTACTGATAAAGTAGAGCTGATGAATTTGCACTATGGAATGATCCTGGTCATATGTTTTCCTGAAATTTTCTCAAGCTTTGCAAATTTATTTTCTATTTCATACTTGTCTAATATTTTTGATATGTAAAAATATGTGTCTACCTTATTACTTTAGCGAGATGGGACTCATGTTCTCTCATACACAAATACATATATCTTATGTATTTAAAACATATCCATATCTGTAAGTCCTATTTTATAAGACTCTAGCTAAAACTGAGTAGTGTTTTAAGAATTTTTAAAAAGGCAGACACATCTTGGGATGCTAGCAGGTGGGAAGTATGATCTGTCCTTAATAAAACAGTGAAAATGAAATGATTAATCTTACAAAAAAAAAAAAAAAAGAAAAACTCTCTCCCATTTAAGGCCCAGAGAACTAGGCTAAACCAGAAAACCGAGAGGCTTGTGTTGAGGAGTGCTTTTGACAGATCCCTCACCCCCATCCGCACAGCCACCCACAACATAGGTGTATATTGTCTCTGTATGATTTTGTATCTGGTACTGTTCTGCACTTCTCAGTTTGGGGGCTGAATTCCTCAGCATCCTTGCCACATTACAGAAATAGAAAGCCCAATACATAGTCACACCACCACCCCACTTGCCACCCACAACGTAGCAGAAGAGCAGGCAGCCCTCAGTTTCCGAAAGGGTTGTATTCTCAAAGTTACTTTATAAATTCTCAGAGCTCAGATTATATTTTCCAGAGAAATGGTATATTCTCTTTCCAGAACTCAAACACCTAGTAACCCAGAATGTTCCCAATGTCCTAGTCAAGAGATACTATAGTCAAGTACCTGGCCACATAGGAAATGCTTTCTAAAAGGGTATGTATTTGGAATTTTAAGTTAGGATACCAACAACATATGTTTCACCATTACAGATTTGATAACAAGATCTGGGCTACCCAAACACCCACTTGCTGTCTGCAAAGATCCTAGTCTAGTTAGTTCTTTATCCAGGTTCATGGCAAAGGTTGAGAGGAGATTCAAAGGTAAGAAAGGGGCTCCAGCTGGAAAAGGACATGGTGAGGTGCTGGACTTGATGTGCTGGGAAGGGGTGAGGAGGAGGGTGAGATTTATGTGAGGGGCATAATGGGAGCAGTGGGAATTCGGAGACACAGGGAAAAGAAATGAAAGCTGAAGGAGTGGACTTTGAGGGTTAACAAGAGAAGCAGAACATAATTCAATTCAATTCAACATACTTTGTTGATCACCCAATCTGGTATGTGCCAGAAAAGTGAGCAAAGTTGAATGAGATGTGTTCTCCACAGGCGAGATCTCCTGTAAGGGAAGGAGAAACGGACATATGCAGATTTGCATTCTTGGAGCAGATCTGTTCAGTTCCAGACTAGAGATGCAGAAAGGGCACAGAGAAGGAGAGATTTATCCTGACTTGAAGATGAGGGGACGTCTCATGGAAGAGGAGGCAGTTAAGCTAGACCTGAGGATGCTAACTCCCTCACATAAGTAGGGAAAGAAAGCATAAGGCCAGTCTGGGAAAATGGTGAGTGAGATGAAGTCCCACAGATAAGAAAGGTGCCGTGTGTGTGTGTGTGTGTGTGTGTGTGTGTGTGTGTGTGTGTGATGGGGTGGGGGTGGGGGGATGACAACATGCGTATAGAATACAGGGGGATGTGAAATAACAATTTACCTTCCAGAATAAACTTCCTTCTTTAGCACTATGCACATATTATCTTGGCCTCTAATGAGACTGCAATCCTGCAGGCAAGTTGTGGTTCTCATGGGATAGAAGAAGTGAGGGTGGGAGAGGGTACTGAGGAGCGGCTCTGGGACTTTGAGAATTTGGCAGTTTGGGGCTAGTGGGCAAGGAGATTTTTCCCACTTCTTGCTTCTCCTCTAGCTCAACTACTACCTGGCCTGTTGTATGACTCTCAGATGCCAATGTGGTGGGAGTAAAGAAGGAAGCATGTCCTTGGAGATCAGATTATATTTCAGGGTATCCAAGGCATCAGAGTAGGGAAACAGAGGGGAAGGAAATTTTTAGAGGAAATGTGGAGGCTTGGAACGCTCCACATTTATACAATGTTTACACACTCAACATTGTATAAAACCAGTATGAAAGACAGGGTTAGTCTGAATTTCATGAAACATTCTCTTGGGCTCCTCCTGCCCACAACTTCTTTTAAAAAGAAAAATGAAGTGTCCAATCCTCACACTTCTTTCCATGCAAGTGAACCCCTGAAGAATTGATGCTGAGGTTGGGGCTGCTCTCTGATCACCAAATTCTGAGATACTAGAAAAAAAGAAGGAGAGGAAGAGGAAGAGAAGCATGAGGAGGAAAAAGAAGGAGAAGAGGAAGAAAAAGAGGGAGAAGGAGAAGAAGGAGCAGGAGAAAGGAGGAAGAAGAAAGGAGGAGGAGGAAGAAGGAAAAGGAGAAGAGGAAGCAGGAGGAGAAGGAGGAGGAGGAAGGAGGAAGGAGAAAGGAGGAGGAGAAGGAGGAGGAGGAGGAAGGAGAAAGGAGGAGGAGGAAAGAGGACGAGGAAAGAGAAAGGAGGAAGGAGAGAGGAGGAGGAGGAGGAAGAAGAAGAATAACAAGAAGGAGAAGAAGAATCATTTTTCCAAATATTTGTCAAAAGCATAATGCTTCTATTAAAATGTTGAAATGCATATTTATGTTTCAGGAATTTGGGGAGAGGACAAATGTGTACAAGGAGGCAGCCACTCCTCTAAGTGCTGCACACATAGAGGGCCTTCAAAGCAAAGAGAGAGTTCTGCATTTCAGGGAAGGCAAATGGCTACAGACATTCACAGAAACCTGGAGAAAGTGGATGGCTCCTGGGTGGATAGCAACACTGATAGGTACAAAGCGAAGGAGGAAGTGGGTAGCTTTCAGCCTCTACTTTATCATCTTTTAGGGCCTGTGTATCTGACTACTGCTGGGATTGAATATGCTGGATGTCTACAGCTGGAGATTAGGGGATTTCACACTTAAAGTGTGGGTGTGTGCATGCATGCTGTCTGTGGCCTGTTTGTTTGACCTCAGTCTTAATGATGAACTACTAGGAAAATGGAATTTGAGGCACTCACTACCTCTTGGCCGTTCCTCAAGTGAAAGGACACAAAGACTTTATATTAAGATTTATAGCAACTTCAAAGCTATAATTTTGGGTCTCGAACAACATCCTTTAATGGAATTCTTTTGTTAACCACACGTATAGAAATCTCCATGTTTTCAGCCACAGTATACCACATCTATATAACAGACTAGGCAAATATTGGCATATTTCTTTTAAAAGATTACCAATCTTACTATTTAAATGAATATGCTGAAATTTAAGTATTATGTTTGTATCTTTACTCTTTGAAAAACAGGAAGACATCCCTCTGCCCTAGCTGAGCTCAGGTGAAATGATAAAATCTGGGGAAAACATGTTTTGGTACTTTGGTAAATGTGTGTGTGTTTATCTCATTCATTAGTAACCAGAGACAAGCAGGAACATGTTAACCATCGAATCAGGAGGTGGGAGCTCCTGGATCTGATTTTTACTTGTTTCTATCCATTTTTGAGCACTATGCCTTTCTAGGATTTGAATTTCTCCTCTGTAAAATGAGGGAGGTAATAAATGGCTGTTAATGAAAGATAATAAATGGTAATAAATGAAGTAATAAATGGTTCTTCAACATTTCTGGGTCACGAAGTTCTTTAAAAATATAAAGAAATCTTTGGACTTTTTTTCCAGAAAAAAATGCATACCCAAACTAAATTGAATATAGTTTTGAAAAGGAGTTTTTATCTTATCCTACCATAGATATTATGTACTACACAACTCCAGGGGGCACAATTCACAGACTGTGATGTAAATGACACCTCCTTGGAGGTGGGCAAAGAGGTGACTCTCTTTATAGCAGTACCTTGAACTCCAAGCTAAGAACTCTTGTGCCAGATGAGCTTTAAGATTCTCTCTGGATCCGAATTTCTTCAATTCCAGAAATGTCATTATTATTACCAACAACTCTGTACTAATCTGGTTAGGCCATCTTTACAAAATACTACAGAATGTGTGACTTAAACAATAGAAATGTGTTTATTTTATTTTTTATTTTTATTTTTTTGAGACAGGGTCTTGCTCTGTTGCCCAGGCTAGACTGCAGTGGTGACTCACTTGGCTCACTGCAACTTCCGCCTCCCAGGTTCAAGCGCTTCTCCCACCTCAGCCTCCCAGGTAGCTGGAGTTACAGAAGCCCACCACCATGCCTGGCTAATTTTTGTATTTTTAGTAGAGACAGCGTTTCACCATGTTGGCCAAGCTGGTCTCAAACTCCTGACCTCAAGTGATCTGCCTGCCTTGGCCTCCCAGAGTGCTGGGATTATAGGCATGAGCCATTGTGTCCAGCCAACAATAGAAATTCATTTTCTCACAGTTTCAGAGGCTGGAAGTCCAAGCTTAAGGTGTCACAAAGTTAGATTTCTTCTGAGATCTCTTCTCTCCTTGGCTTGCAAATGGCTGCCTTCTCTGTGTGTTTACATGATGTGTGTGTGTGTGTGTGTGCACGCGTGCGTGCGTGTGTCCCCAAACTCCGAGTGTTTCTTTCCCTTCTTATAAGGACACCAGTATATTAGATTAGTGCCTCACCCTTATGACCTCATTTAACCTTAATTACCTCTTTCAAGGCTGTATCTCCAAATTCAATATAGGAATTTTAAGAGAACACAATTCAGTCTGTAACAAATCCCAAACTGATAAACACATTGCAGAGAGTAACTAGAAAAATCAAAACATCTTTCAGATCCCTTCTACATGCAAATAAGTCTATCAAAAATTAGAATAAAATATGCTACTTTTCAAAATGGGAATTTATGATAAATAACCAGAATGTATCTGCTACTGTGCTTACTAAAGGGGAAACTGTTACAGGGGTTTATTTAGTATTACATATATTCGCATATATATATCTAATATATATGTATGTGTATATATACATATATTTAAAAACTAATTTGATGTTGTATAAAATAAATTAACTTTTAAATTAATTGGCCAAATGTTGTATATACTAGAACAAAGAATGAGTTAAGATGGAAAAAATTTTAATAACCTATAAACATTCTTAGTTTTTGTTTTTCTTTGGGCCCTCCAAGTAATCATCTTCGTGTAACATAAATCAAGCACCCAAAAATCTCTTCCACATCTGGTAAGTGAGGGTAGGGGGAATTGGGGATTGCTGTTTTTTTGTTTGTTTTTTTTTAATTTTCCTGATTTTTCTTTAACTATAATGGAGGATCAGGGGCTGAGAAGAAAAGGCCAAGAGTTTCTTGTCATTTTTATTTATGTATTTATTATTGCTCCCCCAGTGCCACATGTAGTAACCACCACCTTCTGAGTAATTCCCGAAGCAACAACCATTCTACACCCCACCCCCAGTTACCCTAGTGCCAATGGTAGCTAAAGAAGAGACATGTTCAAGAAGAAGATTTACATATTGCTGGATGATCTTATTCTTAAAGCCTCACCACGATTCTGTGGCTGTGTAGTCCATTCAGCAATGAGTCAAGCCTGTGAGTTAGCAGTGTTACAGACTCACCAAGAATGTATAGCACCACCAAATAGCATACTGTCCTTTCGTCCTTTTTGCTTTGCATGTACTGACCTTTCTCTCTATTCATCTTCTGTACACCGACAAGGTATACATTTTAGGAAATTACATCTATCAGGCACAATGACTCCCTCTGTGATGTTTCACTCCCACGCAACACTCCCTTGGATGAAATGGCTTGCTCTCTGCCTGAATTGGGCTAAGATATATGCCTGCTGAGGACTTCTGCCCTCCCATCTCTCTTCTACCACCCCTCCCTTGTGAATTATCTTCTTTATTCCTAGGGAATCTACAGTAAATACTTTGTCATCTATAGTCAAATGACTGTAGTCAAATGACTATAGCTTGAAATTAACAGGTGGGTGGTTGGCCAAGCAAGGCAGGAGAGACGTGGAACAGGAAAAATAAATAGTAGGCACAAGCATACCAGCAGGTGTTATTATTCCAAAGCTGTGTAGCTCTTTACCCCTGTTTCTATTATAAAAATTAAAATTTTAAAAAGGCACCTGGGAATCTATAGGAGAAAGTCAGTGGTTAAGTGAGTTGCCTAATATCTGGCAATTAATGTTTGAGCCAGGGACTAAAATCCAGATATTTTTGATTCCTAAAGTGTGATTAAAATATGTCTCAACCATGACATATTAAACTATTGGAAATCATACGTAATAGAGTCCTTTCTATATTACTTCAAAACCTGATTTAAAGAAACAAAAGTAGGATTTTTTTTCATGACTTTTCAAAAGCCTTCTGATTTTCTCCAGCTATAAAGGTTATATATATATATATATATATATATATATATATAACTTTTAGAGCCAAATATATATGCTTTCTCTTCTTTCTCTTAAAGGTAAACTTTATGCTCATTATTGGGACTGATGTTATTGATCATATCAGAGTTCTCTTTTGGAATAATGTTTCCAGGATTTTCACTTTGAGAGGATCAAAACCCAAAAAACATCAGATGCATTTTTCTGGCATTTAGTTCCCAGGTTGGGCAGTACATTTTCAAAGTATAATTGATTTTGTCAAGGTCTTGAGTTTGGGAGTGAAGACTGGAGTATCAGGAAATGTACATCTCTAGCCATCAACTAGTAATAAGAATGGCATAAATGTTCTAGGGACTCACTCTGACATCCAAAGGGAAGGGAGCAACTTCTGAGATTAAGAGACCTTTGGTTTTGTGATGGAATCACAAAAAGTAAACCTATTTGTCCATATCTCTTAAGACTCCAACAAATTACTTGAACAACTGCAAGTTATCTGAATATGGGATGAATTATGGATCATCAACTAATTTAATGTAACCCCAGGCTGCAATTCTCATTTTTAGATAGGTAACACAAAATATTTTTAATCTCTAAATTGTAAATTGCTCAAGCACCATGTAATAAATATCAATATCTAACACAAATGTTTTGGTCATCACTTAATTATCATATATATAATTGAAAGTTGTCTATAAGTATTGCACAGGAGGGCACAAAAGATATGTAAACTAAGTATTATCCAGTAGTCAACACTGACTATCATTTGTATGTCATTTGTTTTATTTTATTGCAAAGTAGGCGTGTTGACATGTGTGTTGGGTGACCTGTTTTAAGCATATAGAAAAACAAAAGGAGAGAAAGAGAGATAATAATTTGATCACAGTTCTCTTTCTAAAAGCATTGCTTTAATATTATCTTATATACAGGTAGTGATAATTAAGGATATAGAATTATTTTCTAAACACACATAAATTTATAGTTAAGAGAAAGATAGCATCTCATTTCAATAATAAAATGAGAGAGCATTTAATTTTTTTTTTTTTTTTTTTTTTGAGACAGAGTCTCTCTCTATTTCCCAGGCTGGAGTGTAGTGGTTCAATCTTGGCTCACTGCAACCTCCGCCTCCCAGGCTCAACCATTCTCGTGCTTCAGCTTCCCTAGTAGCTGGGATTACAGGCATGCACTACCACATCCAGCTAAGTTTTGTATTTTTAGTAGAGACGGGGTTTCACCATGTTGGCCAGGCTGGTCTCAAACTCCTGGCCTCAAGTGATCCCCCTGACTTGGCCTCCCAAACTGCTGGGTGAGCTACCACACCCAGCTGAGATCATTTAATTTTTGATCACAACTATTGGGAGTATTTTAAAATTGTAATTGACGTAGACTGGTATGACATTGTGGACTGAAGATATGGAATGTTATTGCTGATTCTTCAGTATATGGACTTTTTTGCATTATGTTCCATATATTCTTAAAAGAATGGGGCTCTCGTATAGTTTTATTTCAGATATGTCCATTATTTCTGGACTGTTAGTTGTGCCATTTAAATTAGGTATAGTCTTGTTACCTTTTTCCAGCATATCAGTTTTAAGAAAGATATGGTAAATTTATTCAACTAATGGTAAACACTTTTTCTAAGCATTGTTCTAGGTTCTGAAGAATCAACAGTGATTGAAGAAACAAAAACATTTACTCCCATGGAACATACATTTTAGTGGGTTTTTTAAATCACAGATTTGTCATTTTTTTAGTCTATCAATGTGTGCTTTATATATTTTGAGGTTATGTTATTAGGTGCATACAGATCAGGACTGTTACAGCTGATCTAGTTAACTGTTTTTCTTCAGGATATAATGATGTTTTTAGATGTAAAGTCTATTTTGTCTCGCAATAATATTTCGATATCTGTTTTCTTTTGGTTAACATGTTTCAAGCATATTAGTTAGAATATTTGTTTGACAGTGTGGTAGTTCTGCTTCTCCAGGTCACATCCAGATCCAGGTTGCCTTTTTCTTGTTGCTCAGCCACAGCACATTGGGCAACCTATCAGTTCAGCAAATGTTAACCAGAAGAAAACATGTGGTAATGTCCACATGGCCAAAGTTGGCTCATCACCTCATCCACATTCCAGAAAAGGGGCAAAGAGAAAGCAGAAAGAAAGCATCAGCCTCTTAAGGTATGACTTAAACCTTGCACACATAAATTGCATACGATTTAGCAACAGAATAGTAATGCAATTTAGGCCGTAGACACAGTAGATAGGTGGTTTGGGTTCAAATACTGGCTCTGGCACCTCCTGGCTGTGTGAGTATAGACAAGTCACAATCTGTGCCTCATTTTCTCCAATTGTAAAATAGAGATACTTATAATAATATATATCTTATAAACATTAATCAAGTATTGGTTATTATTATTACCTTTATTTGTCTTCTGCAGTTTCTAGAATGCTCTTCTAGAATCACTTCAACCATATTTATTTTGGCAGTGTATTTCAGATTGTTCTATTACGTCACATTATTTGATCCCTTATAGTACCATTGTGGTGGTGATTAACTCTCTCTCATGGTGGACTATCTTCTTACTAAATTTTTATTTTTCTTATTTTATTTTATTTTTTTTGATACGGAGTCTCGCTCTGTCGCCCAGGCTGTAGTGCAGTGGCACAATCTCGGCTCACTGCAAGTTCCGCCTCCCGGGTTCACGCCATTCTCCAGCCTCAGCCTCCCAAGTAGCTCGGACTTCAGGTGCCTGACATCACGCCCGGCTAATTTTTTGTATTTTCAGTAGAGATGGGTTTCACCATGTTAGCCAGGATTGTCTCGATCTCCTGACCTTGTGATCCACCCACCTCGGCCTCCCAAAGTGCTGGGATTACAGGAGTGAGCCACCGCACCCGGCCCTATTTTTCTTATTTTGTACTGAAGTTTATGATACTGTAGGAGCTATGCATGCCTCACTCTAGAAGAAAATTCCAGCTATTCTGACATTAATAATTAATTATTATTATCATAATAATAATTAATATGATACTAAACAAGTCACTCTCTCCTGTATCTGAGTTTATCCTAGGTATCTCCTGAGTAGCTAACATCCTTCTTTTTCTTACCAGCGACTGAGGAGAGATGGCCTTGTGTTGGTTAGACAGAGCAAAGTAGTTCTGCAGTCTGTCCCAGGGTTCTCAGGCTACACGTCTTTATTTAGGGTGATTCATTTTTATTTATGTTTAGCCCACCATAGTTCCATGCTGAAGATGTAAGGAA
Organism: Pongo pygmaeus; assembly: GCF_028885625.2. Classification (NCBI taxonomy): domain Eukaryota; kingdom Metazoa; phylum Chordata; class Mammalia; order Primates; family Hominidae; genus Pongo; species Pongo pygmaeus. Next base: position 78,232,080 of record NC_072388.2, read on the forward strand.
CAATAGGGTAAGCAAGCCAGCCAGCATATTCTTCCCATACCGATGAGCTTTTCACCAGAGGAAAATGCCCTCTCAGATCACAGAAACAGTAGCTGTGTAGGTGTTGCTAGTGGAGAAAAAAAAAATGTTTGGTATTTAAAATAGAAACATAAAATTGTTAATAAGTCTACAGACAACTTGTATTGCATGCAGAAATAAAAAATGAAGTCCTAGTACAACAATACTGCTTAATGTTGGATTCATTTTACAGAAGTTTAAGATTCTTCACCTCAATGAATGAGATTTTAATAAACAGAAGTGTGTTAGAATATTTGCGGCATCCAGGCATTGGGTTTGAGCCTCAAAATAAGGCCAGGGATGACATTTAAGTAAATTCAGAAGTAAAAAGCAAATGGAAAACACTTTTAATGATGTGTCACATAATGTAAAATATGAAAAATAACTTAGAGGTTATATACTCCATCCTCTTGCTTCAGGGTCCCTAACAGGCATCTCTCACTTGAGCATACCCTGTGATGGGGAGCTCACTGCCTTGCAGTGAATCTTTGATAAATATTGGAAAGTGATTCCTTATGAGATAATTGCATATTTTGGAGGTTCCCCCACCATACACACATACACAGAAGAAATGTCCTCCCCTATAGTAATTCAATATATCTCGATAGTATTGCACAAATATCCACTAAGTGTCTCCTATGGGCCTAGAACTGTGCTCAATTGGAGATAAGGAATATTGTCATTTTCATTTTGCCTGTGAGAAAAAGAGTTTTCGGAAGCTAGGTAGCTTGTCCAAGGAAACGATTGAGCAGAGATTTGAACTTAAGCTGTCTGGTGCTGGAATTTAAGCTGTCTGGCTCTAGGACTAGGCCTTCATTCCCTGCATGATTTCAGAATTCATGATTTCATGAATCATGTAGGGAACCCAGATATAAATCAACTGATAATAACAGAATGTGACAAGTGTGAACAGAACTGTACATTAGGAAGCTAGGAAAGAACAACTAATTCTGCCTGTCCAGATTGGAAATAGTAAGTTTTGAAGACCTAGATACCATCAATGCCAAAGTATTGTTATCATAATGTTGTTTCATCTATTTTAAGAAAAATCTGTTTCTTCTACTTATGACATAAACATGCACTTCAGTATCCCCCACCTCACCTTGCCATCAGTTTTGGAATGTGCTAAATTCTCAATACTACTGAGAAATGCCCTTATTACCCATCTTGCAAACATTTCTGGGGCTGCTTAATAACACTTTGTACCCTTCTGTTCAGAGCACATTCATCTTATTCTCCTCTCAAATTCTCTGTTAAGTAAATTTCATACTACATAGCATCAAGAGGAAAGTGACCATTTATTTTAGATCTCTGTCTATCTATCTTAGACGATGTACTTTTCATGGAATAGTGAGTGAGACAGACACTTGAGTCAGGTGATGTTTGAACTAGGATGTTCCCAGAATTAAATGGTAGTCTCATAAATTGGATCTCATGAGTACTTTAGTATCTGAAAAGTAACTACATGGAATAAATTAAACAGAGGAAAACTCCTGGCTATGCCATTATTAAACTTTTTGAAAAATATGGTCTTTATTTGACATTTCTGAGTATGGCAACCCATTCCTTGGAAATAAAGAATGTGGCTCCCAACACATGAGTTTCCCCCTCCCTCTCCCCTCCCCTCCCTTACCTTCCTCCTTCTTCCTTCCCATTCCCTTTCTTTCCCTTCCCTTCCCTTCCCTCCCCTCCCATCCCTTACCTTCCCCCTTCCTGTCTCCTTTTTTCCCCTTCCCTCCCCTCCTCTTTCTTCCCCTTCCCTTTCCCTGCCCTGCCGTTCCCTTCCCTTTCTCCCTTCCCTCCCTTCCTCTTCCCTTCCCTTCTCCTGCCTTGCCTTGCCTTTCTTTATCCCACGGAATACGTATCTTTTGCATCGGAAGAAAAAGTTGACCCCTTTTGGAACTCTTTGGGCTTTAAAGGTTTAAGTGCCAAGTGAACGCTGGGCTTGTTTGCCTCCTTTAGGAAGCCCCCTGTGGATGATTCCACCCCTCATTGATAATCGCCTTACTTTACACTCCCCTTTCTCTGCCAATTTAAAATCATTCAAGATCAAGTTTATCATAATAGTGAACATCAATTTACAATGCTCTTTCCCAAGATAACTTCTTTTCAAACCCTTAAAACTATTCTATGAGGTAGAGATGGTTCATAGTTGTACAGTTGAGGAAGCGGGCTCAGAAAGTTTAAGGTAACTTGTTCAAGGTCATATAGCCAGTGGACCCAGGATTTGAACTGTAGTCTTTTAACACTCAGTTCACATGTTACCTTGTCTATGAATCCTTCTTGATGGTCCCTGCTTTCCCTGCTGTAGATCAATTCCATTCTCTATTCCCCTGTGTGCTTTGTTTATACCTTTGTTCTAGCACTTATCACATTGTATTTTCGAAGCAGTGTATTTAAATGGATTTATGGCTGGTCTAATTTGGTTTAAGGTTTTTTTTGTTTTGTTTTGTTTTGTTTTTGTTTGTTTGTTTGTTTGTTTTTCCTGTTAGATTATTTACTTCCTAAGGCCTGAAATCTCTTCTTCATTATTTGGCCTGCTGGACTTCACCCAGTGCTTTGCCCGTAGTATGTATACATTTAGTGTTCATGGAGAAAATAAATCAGTGCACCAATGTGAAGGACAGGGGCTGTGGTTTCTTTGTATCCTGAGTGGAACCTAGTTCAGAGGTACAGTCACAATCACTTTTAAAAAATGTTGAATAATAATGAAATACTACATAAATCCAAGGGAAATTCTTAAAATATTTAGAAGGTATGTTTTCTAGGAAGAAGGCTAATTATTAGAATTTATTTTTTATTCTAGAGAAGAAAGAGAGAAAGAATTAAAGAAATAGGAAAGAGAAGTCACTAGAGAGCCCTTTCACATCCCAGAGCAGGTTAGGATCTTGAGAGTTCTACCCTACTCTGACAAACAATTACTTATAAAACAATTCTGGGGTTTCAGAGCCTGCATTACCTGGTTCCAGGGACCAATCATGAGCTTCGTTGTTTTGGAGTTGGCTTGGAGGACATTTATAAGAAGGATGTGATGAAGTTGCCCCTTTTTCTGCAGAAGATAGGCAAAGAGAATCCCATGAGTTGGGTAACATGTGGGACAGATTTTGCATTCCGTGTTTTGAAATTATGGGTGGGGGCCGGGTGCGGTGGTTCACGCCTGTAATCCCAGCACTTTGGGAGGCCAAGGTGGGCGGATCATGAGGTCAGGGATTCGAGACTAGCCTGGCCAACATAGTGAAACCCCATCTCTACTAAAAATACAAAAAATTAGCTGGGCATGGTGGCGTGCGCCTGTAATCCCCGCTACTTGGGAGGATGAGAAAGGAGAATTGCTTGAACCTGGGAGGCGGAGGTTGCAGTGAGCAGAGATCACACCATTGCACTCCAGCCAGGGCGGCAATGCAAGACTCTGTGGCCAAAAAAAAAAAAAAAAAAAAAATTATGGGTGGGAGGGAGGGTGTTTACTCACTGCCCTGGAGATTTGCATAAACAAGAAAAGAAGACTATTTTCTTGTTTAGTCTTTTAAAGACTTTTCTCTCATCTGGAGAAAAAAATAATAATAGTAGTAATAATAATAATAATAAAATAGGCCAGGCGCGGTGGCTCACACCTGTAATCCCAGCATTTTGGGAGGCCAAGACGAGCGGATCACGAGGTCAGAAGATGGAGCCCATCCTGGCTAACATGGTGAAACCCCATCTCTCCTCAAAATACAAAACATTAGCCGGACGTGGTGGCGGGCACCTGTAGTCCCAGCTACTTGGAAGGCTGAGGCAGGAGAATGGCGTGAATCCGGGAGGCAGAGCTTGCAGTGAGCCAAGATCGCGCCACTGCACTCCAGCCTGGGTGACAGAGTGAGACTCCGTCTCAAAATAATTAAATAAAATAATAATTATTATTGATCATTTTTGTGTATCAGGTACTATTTCTAGACAATTTACATGTATTAACTTTAAACTTGACAACAAACCTATTAGATAGATGGTATGATTACTCCCATTTCACAGATGAAGAAACTAAACTACAAAGAAGCTAAGATCGAGCTGGGCATGATGGCTCACACCTGTAATCCCAGCACTTTGAGAGTCTGAGGCGGGCGGATCACGAGGTCAGGAGTTCAAGATCAGCCTGGCCAACATGGTGAAACCCCGTCTCTACTAAATATACAAAAAAATTAGCCGGGCATGGTGGTGCATTCCTGTAATCCCAGCTACTCGGGAGGCTGAAGCAGGAGAATTGCTTGAACTGGGACCCAGGAGGCGGAGGTTGCTGTAAGCCGAGATTACGCACTGCACTCCAGCCTTGGCGACAGAGCATGACTCCGTCTCAAAAACAAAACAAAACAAAACAGGAAAAAAAAAAAAAAAAGAGGCTAAGATCTTGGCCACGTTTTCACAGCAGCTAACAAGCAGAATCAGGATTTGAACCTAGGCTGTGGAGTACCAGAGCCCATTCTAAATCTGTATGCACTCTGAAAGTGTCTTCCAGGGAGGTGAGCCCAGTCTGTCTCTCCCAGACTTCAAGACCCTTTGCAGTGGTCCCTATACCTATTGCGATGATTCTGAATAAAGTCTCCTGTACCAAAAAAATAAAAAGTATTCTCTAAATCTTTAATATTTTATCCTATAAACAAACAAATGAGATTATTCCTTCTTTATTGTGATAACATATTATGATAACTCATTTTATTTGATTCCCTAAAACCAGATAGAGATTTCCATGGTGCTGAGGATACAAAGTTCAGACCTTCTATAGCTGATCTAAGCTTAGTGGAGATCTGATATCCAATGTAAGCTTAGTGAAGACAAACAGGTTGTAAATGCCCAAATCTCTCTATGAGAAACTAATTAAGCCCTGCCTTTGAGTAAAAGAGAAAAAAATATGCTTCTATATTAAAATAACTTCATTTGGAGTTCAAAGGAAGCTAAATAAGGTTTTCACAGGAAGATTTCATATTTTTTTAATCCTTAAAGAAATGTGTATAAATTTCAATGAAGTAAATGTCCCAGCTACATTATTCAAACCCAAGAGATTAAAAATATTTTTTTTCCAACATCCAAACTCCTGATATCCCTATTTCAGCCACAAGGAGGACAAGGGAATAACTATGGATGTTTATTAGAAGGATAAGTTAAAGAGGCAGAAGCAGTATATACATTCTCTAAACTATAAATTTATACAAGGATGCCATTATCTTTTTTAAATCAAATACTTGTAGAAGTGATGTCTAAAAGAATAAAGCTTCTCTTTTATATCTCCAAATAGAAAATATAATCAAAATCTGCTTTTATGTAGGATGGCTTTTTTAAATAAATAAGCAGAAGGATGAATTATGTGTCTATAAATAAATCTACTGACATGAAATAAAGCAAAGTTGAACTGTTTTGTGGTTCACTGAAACCCTTAGATATATTTATAGCCATGTTAACAGTCCCCAGTATTTTTTCAGGACTTTTATTTCATTTCACATTATGAGAGTTTAGTTGTTTGTTTTTCTCTCCCTAAATTGCCTTCTGGAGCCCTTTGTAGAGATAGAAAGTAAGGATCTCTACTCTTCTATTTGGAAAAAAAAAAAGGGTCTTCACTGAAAAGCTTGGGGCTCACACAGAAACAGGCAGTTCTGATGCTTTCTGGTCTGCCTGTTTCTGTGCAGTTCATATGAGATATGCTTGAGAAGAACAACTTGACAGGTAGCTCCTGCTGGCAGCAAAGTGGCAAGTCAGAGTCTATACAAGTGAGGAGAGGCCTGTGCAGAGATAAAATGTACAGTACTGTAGGAAACAAGCAGATGGACAGAGCAACTTTGCATTAGATTCCTGATGCCTGACACATTTAAATACAATCACAAGGCTTATTTCAGAAGCCAAAGAATCTCCAGACTATCGCATAGCCGAGGCACAGACCAAAACAAGACAAAGGGTCTGATGGGTAAAGATGCTCATACCTTACTCTGGGACATTCTCTTGCAGGGTGAGGATGGGGTGGGGGACATTTAAAAAGCAAGAGGAGAAGGTCTATAATACCAATTATAAAGCCTGAAGTAATAGAGGGGTTTTTAAAAATTGTATTCCATTTAGAAATTTCAGGATCCAAAGAGTATGGTTAGGATTCCATGGGGGGTTTATTCAAGTGGAGCTAAGCGTGGTTGTTCCTGTGAAATTATTTATATTTTTCAACTTGAAATCTGGGTGAGCATAGTGTTTCTAAATCTATTTCTCTTCTTTTCTATCTTAAAAGTGGACTCTCATTTTCATCCTGCAGCTGTACACTTGATTCCCAAGTGTTGTCACTCAAGGGACCCTCTAGAAAAGACAACTCAAAAGGAAGAGGAGAGCTTTTGATGGTAGGACAAGGGATGACAAATCCTTCAGCTGGAACTCTAGCTACAGGCAGTATTTAGAAAGTGTCACTGGAGCTAAAAATCTTTAAAAATGTATTTAATGTGTTAGAGTAATATAAGCTCTAAAAGACCTAAAAAGAACAGGATTCAGAAAAGAAGTCAAAATAGGAATGTGTTAACTAGAGGGAGGGGCAGGAGGGATAAGAAACACATGAAAAAATTAACAGTGGGGTAAATTGGAGAGAGACATTCATTTTATTAGGATAATTGGGGGTTGTCTCTTTGTAGTGGAAGAAGTAAAATAGACCTGTCTTACATTTGTCCTCCGAAGAGTCTTCTCAGTATTTAACTGTGTTCCCAAATGGAATCAGCCTTACCGAAATTCATGGTGACTTCTTTTGACATTTTGCAAAAAGTAAATAAATAAATTATAAGTATGACAAGTGAAATGAATAGTTCCAGCTGTGATGTACCAGCAGCATTTCCAGATTTGGTACCGCATTAAGGATTTATTTTCTCTTTATTGCCTAGCAGAGAATTAATTGGAAGGTCCATCTAAGCTTCCCACACATCCTCAGAATGAAGTCAAAGCAGTCTCCAATGCTCAGTGCCAATTAAAAAAAAAAAAAAAAAGAAAAACAGTAAGTGGGTAGGTGGTCAGTTTACCGACTCTGGAAAAGCTTGTCTCTGAGGATTCACACTGCTAAAGCCAGACAAATGCATCGGCAAAATTAATGGCATAAGGAAAATGTGAGTATGAGATTGGCAATTGATTCACTGAGTTCATTCATTCAGCAAGTATTTACTGAGCTCCTATGATGTGCTACCTATTGTTCCACACACACAGAAAACAGGGGAGAAAATGAAGAAGACTCAGCCCTCAGAGAGCTTATGACCATTTTGAGATAAACTATGAACAAATATACAGATAAAATAATTTCAGACACTGGAGAGTGCTGTCAAGGAAATAAAACAAGGTAATGGGAGGGGATGCCCTTCAGGGGTGGTGGTCAACTTTAAGTGAGGACCAGAGACGGTCTCTGAGGAGGTGACACTTGAAATGCACCCATCACATGAAAATCTTGGGGAAAAGCCTTCCAGACAGAAGGGGCCAACAATGCTATAAAGGCCTTGGGATGAGAAAGAACTTCCCACCATCAAAGCAGAAAGACCTGGGGAACTAGAGAGTAGGGAGGAGTGGGGCATCTGGCAGGAGATGGAGCTGAAGCATTAGAGGTAAGCAGAGACATCTAGGCTGCCTTAAGGCCAAAAGTGCAGTGGAAATTCATCTGGGGACTAAATCAAGGAGTGGTTGAATTGAGTGGAAATTATGATGGATATTTAGGATATTAAGAATTTTTTTCTGGCTTTTCTAGCAATAACAGCATAAGACCCTAAACATGTACTTAACCTGTTCCTCACCTTTTTAGCACTTCAGTTTATTTTTCTAGTGGACAAAGAATATTGTCACTGTTTGTCAGGTGCTCTACCAGATACTGTGTATTTTCTCATTTTAAACCCCCAACAACCTCGAGAGGGAGGCATTTTCCTCATTTTACAGAGGAGGAAACTGAGGTTTCAATGGAATGTCAATAAACCACCCCTTCCCCTTGCTGTGGTGTCCCTGAGAGCATGCTGCTGGTTTAAGACACTGCGTGGGGGCACACCCAAAAGTATGGAAGACCCCCCATTTCCTGGGGGGCTGTGGATCCTGGACCACCCTTACAAATGAGAGCCAAGGCAGTTAGGGTGACTGTGTGCATCATTTGCTACGGGCAGCTTGGAGCTTTTGGAGGACACCAATTTCAGAACCAGAATACCAGTTCACTACCATAAATTCTGAAATGGACTTGATGTATGACCTTGAGGGCAAATCACCTGTAGGTTTGGTATCTTTGTCTGTTAGAGAGACATAATGCTATTTCCTCAACATCTCCCTGGGTTGTCTCAAGGATGAATAGGGCTGTCTTAATCCCTGTTCTTTATCCTCAGGGGGTTTGAAATGAGAGTGGAGTATATAATAGGTGCTATAAGCTCCTTTTAAAAAAGCCTCCTAAATACAACATATGTATGTTTTAACCAGCAAGTATTGTTCACTCATCTCCCCTTCCTCCCTGCAAATGTAATGGGCTTTTTACCCAAGGTGAATGGTAGGAGGGAGTCAAAGCTAGCAAGACCTGTGTGGACAACGACCTGGCCTGAGAGGGCAGCCTGTTGGGTTTGTCCTTCCTGCGCATCACACATAGTGGAGGGGTGGATGCTGCCTGGTCCACAGTGTTACCATGTCCTGGAAGAGCCTTGGGTCAGCCCCCTCCTGGAGTCACAGATGGCCACGACAGAGGACATGTGCTACTCTGGCTCTCCCCTGCGTGTTCAGTCTTGAGGTAAACACCGTGCTGTCTTTGATGCCCAGCGCCCAGGGGACTTCACCCACCTGGGGCAGCCCTTCTGCAGCCAGTTCCGGACAGGCCAGTCACTTCTCTTTGAGCCAGCTGACTTGGCCCTCTCCCCTTCTGAAGTTTTTGATCAGGACTACAGGCGCGGACGATAACCTCTGGATTTTGAATCCCAACAGTGTCCTATCCACCACCGGGGGTGGCAGCCACCTTCTGGAAGGACTGCCAATCACGGAGCCCTTCATCCTTTGGAGTCCCCGGGCCACCGCTCCACCTTCACTTTTGGGAGTCCGGACTCAGATTCCCATCATTCGCCCTGCGGGAGGGGCCCTGGGCATTTTAACCCCGGGAGACACATGCGCCTGGAGAGTGGTCGCCCAAGCCACCGCCAGGCAGGGAGGAGCGTGCGTGCGGCACCACCTCGTGCAGCAGCTCCAGCGCTCGCGCTGACTCAAGGGGTTTATTTTTATTTCTATTTGGAGCTACTTCGGCCTTAGCCGCCGCGCTTAGTTTTCCTCCCAAATTGTGAAAAGGTGCCTTCATGGCCGGAGTTTGTTTCACGCGCCTGGCAGAGGAGCAGGGGACGGGTGATAAAGAAGGCGCAGTGTCGGTCTGTCGGTGTCACACACGCGCGCACACACGGCGGGGCGGGAGCCGCGCGAGCGAGAGGAGGGCGGGCGGCGTGTGTTGGAGGCTCGCGCGGGTGTATACGAGCCTGTGGTTGAATGGGGAGGGCCGGGATTCCGGGTCGCTGTGGCCCCTCCTTCCTCCGGAGCCAGCCAGTCCCTCGGCAGAGCGCTGGGGCTGCACTGATTTGCTCTCGGGAGTGCGCTATTTGCATATGACTTGCCCATTTGTGAATTTGGCTCCCCAACTCCTCGCTTCACTTCACCTGTGCCTCCCTGGTCCGCGCACTTCGCAGGCGCCCGCCCGCCTCTCGGCCACCTCTGCCGCCTGCCGGGCACCTCCTCTTGCGCTCTCGCTGATTTCGCCTACCCACCTCCCTCCACCCCGTGCCACGTTGGTTTGGGTGGCTGCTGCGCACCGGGTTCCTCCTCCTCTCCTTTTTCCCTCCAGTCCTTCTTATTCTCTTCCTCTGGCTGCGGTGGCTGCTGCTGCTGCTGCTGCTGGTTTTCATCCAGTTGGGAAACCCAGGAAGCCGGCGGCTGCTCCGTGGCGCTAGTCCAGCACGCGCGGGGTTAAAAGCCTCGCGCCCTTCCGCGGAGACTCCCAGGAAGACCCGAAGAACTCTTCCACCTGCCGCCCCCTTTTGCCTGGCAGTTCTGCATTGCATCTCATGGAAGTGGAAACAGGAAAATAAAGATGTTCAAACTCCTTGGATGTTGGGATAAACTCACCTGAACCCACTTAGGGTTCGGGCTGCCTCCTTCTCTTCCTTCATTGCCACCTTTCCTCTGCGTGGCTCCCGGGAGTGTGCAGTTAAGTCATCAGACTCGAGGTGCCTAGAGATCCGGAGGAAGCCGCGCCGGTCTTCCCCTGACATGCGTGGCATGCCGGGGCTCCCTAGGAGGTTTGCTGTACTTGGGAGGACCCTGGCATTCTAAATTTCAGCCCCGGGAAAGAGAAGGGGCTTTGCCTTTTATCTTTTTTTTTTCTTCTTCTTTCTTTAAGTAGTATATATATATTTTTTAACTGATTCATTGTTTGGAAAGCGCATATTGCTTCCCTCTTCCCCGAATTCTGGCAACTCTTCCTCCTGCTATGATGGGCCCTTGGGCATCATGAACTTCATTACTCGTCACTGGCTGGAATTCAAACTGCCCATCTGTAGTGGTCCCGTGCGTTGACCATGCACCTGAGAATCCACGCGAGACGGAGCCCTCCTCGCCGGCCGGCCTGGACGCTTGGGATCTGGTTCCTGTTCTGGGGATGTATCGTCAGCTCTGTATGGAGTTCTTCTAATGTAGCTTCCTCCTCCTCCACCTCTTCCTCGCCGGGGTCTCACTCTCAGCACGAGCACCATTTCCATGGCAGCAAGCATCACTCAGTGCCTATTTCTATCTATCGTTCCCCTGTTTCCCTTCGAGGAGGGCACGGTAGGTCTCTCTGCTCTTTATCCTTTTAATGGGGCATAGGAATTCCCTAACACACTGGCCTTGCAGGTAGTGTCAAAGGTGGGAAGAGAATTTTTAAAAAATGAATTTAAAATGATGAAAAGCATCGTATGTCCATGAGGGAAGCAAATTTCTACTTTCTCATAAGGGTTAGTGTTTTCTGCCTCTAGCCCCCGACAACCATCTCCACTTTTCTCTAAAGGGTTCTTTTCTCCTTAGCTCCCTCATTCATAGCTGCACAGACATCACACTCTCTCTTTTGCAACCTTCTACTTTCTCCACCCCCACGGAGACGGGCAACTTATCAGGTGAGTCCCAGTGCTGTACTTGGAGATATATTTATTCACCTCGCTTTCACCCTTCTTTGCTGTGGTCTTACTTGGGAGCTAGTGGGGGTGGGGTGGGAATAGCTGACAACAGGAATCAGGTTTTCAGCCTGAAGTTGATTGAACTGTTATAAAGTAGCCTGTGTGGTAATGGTCAGGGAAAAGTAGCTGAATATAAGAAGGCAGAAAATATAATTAACAACCCGTGGCCATTTGTGTTGATTCTGGCAGCTTTATGTTTGTCCGCATGTCTAGTGGAAAAAGCAGCTATCTCTGAAACTACACATCGAATATTGCTATCAGAGAGGAAGCAATATGTAACATAAGGCTAAGTTCATTTATAATTTACCCAAGTGTAAATGATAGTAACTTCGATTCCTCGTGTGTGCAAATGTTATTTCATCTTCAGGTAGCAGAGATGGGCTTGTTCACACAATACAGGTACGATGGGTTTTACTCCAAACAACCCTCCTTACATAGCTATTGAAGGAAGAGATCTATGGCTCTGAAAATGATACTCAGCTCTTAGCCGGCTGCCTCTAAAAGGGCAATGTCTGCAGCTAAGGTAGGAGCTTGCTGTAGTAAACTGTTCTAAAGAAAGGAGCTTCTTAATTTGTTTACTATGCACTCCACTCTGATGGTAAGGAGAGTAGGACACACAGAAATGGAGACTGGCTGCAGGAACAGCCCTCCAGGGAACATGGGTGTGAACCATACTAGGGGGTTCCTGCCCTTGTATTTTGAAGACTGATAATTCCAGACCCTATTCGGAAAGTTGATTCTTCCTGCTGCCTCCTAGCCCTGGGCTTTGGCTTTATGCTGTCTATAGTGTAAGTGGAAGCACATTGAGAAAATGCCAGCACATACTCTGGCTCTTTTTGACTCTGTCTTTAAATTTTATTTGATGGAGTTGTCAAGCAGCTCTCAGCTTGTAAGGTTGGTGGAGGGGGATGGTGAAAAGAAGGAATTGCTTGATCTTGATCTGGTGGCTCTTTTCTCTTTGACTCCTGCTGGGTCTGGTGTTGGCTCCCTTAAAAAAGAAAGAAGCAAACAAACCTAGGAGAAAAAAGAGCCACAACCACCAAAAAAGCAATTTCATTGACATGGAAACTTAGCTCCTAAGGGGGAGAGGGACTGGGGGGAGCGGGTAAGACGGAAAAAAAAAAGGGAGTGGGAGATAGGGGAAGCCAGACAGACTGTTACTAATGGCCATAATTAAACATGGAAATGCTCAGAGATGATTAGCTAAATTTTGCTAATTACTGTAAATGATCAGCAGGGAGAGGAAGATTATGCATTAGAGGTTATGAGCGGCAGGGTCTTGATATCTTTTGTCCAGGATGTAAACAGTTACAGCAGATACTAGTAAGTGATGGAATTTGCAGAGCAGTACTTCCCTAGGGTCCCTAAGTCAGAGTCAGTCTCTCTCTTTCTCTCTCTCTCTCTCTCAATCTCTCTCACATAAAGAGGTTGAGGCTTGCACAGGTTAAACATGACCCTTTATTTAGTTTATTTCTTCAAGGATCGGTTGCTCAGTCTCCTTTAAATCTTTTTGACCAGTCCCCAGTCTGGTTTCTCATTAACCTACATCTGATAAGATTCAGTGTGATGGAAAATAAGAAGAAAGTAAATAAATGGCTAGAGACCCCAGAAAAGGCCCTCAGACCCACCAGAGCTGTAGAGTACAGTGAACTCCAGGGTCTGGCATGGCTGAGATAAGAAAGCTCATGAATTCAGCTCTTCAGAATCCTCTTTCAATCCTGAAGTCCCAACTCATTGATTTGGGGCTTGGAGAGTGAATGCATCTGTATTAAGTAGACTCCTTGCATATTTAATTGGTGTTTTTGAGCATAAAATCAAGAGAAGCAGCAATAAACAAAATATCCCTACCTCTGGCTCCCATCCTGCACCCAAGCTGTGACCCTTTGCATTTCTAACTAAAAGGACCAGAAGACCCCACAGAGCTTTTCTAATGCACTTCTAATTCTTACTTGGTGTACACTTGCTTTTTCCTAGTCCAGACAAAGACCTAGCTAACAGCAATTGTTTTAAAAAATATTTTTGGATGGAGGTGATAGGAGGCATGGCACCAAGAGACTGATGGTTGTTATTAATGATTTACTGCTAATCTTATTCCAGAGTTAAAGGCAGCACTCTCTATTGTCTGTGAAAAAGTAAATGACCTTGATTTTGATATGAAAGAAAACTAGAGCCTTGAGTCCAAGAATCTTCTTTGGACTTAAGAGATTGTTGTTTTTTTAACTACACTTGCTCTCCCCTTGCCCATTTCCTGAGAAGCTCAAAGCTGCTGTTCATCAGTTGGTGCTCCCACCCCCTTTCCCTACTATCCAGACCTATAGAGAGATTCGTGCTAAGACAGATGGAAGAAACAGAAATCCTCCAAATAGCTGATATTTTACCTACACTTTTGCCTGTGCTTGGTTCCAAGCTTTAGAAAATTGGTTATATTATAGATTTGCTTAAAGCCTTTATCCCAGGACAGCCTAGAGGATGCTGGGATTCTTTGTAAAATAGGGAGACTAAGGCCACACTTACGTGGGGTGCCCCCCAAAAATCTCACATTAGGATTGTGTTGCAGGATAGGATTAACCTTCTTCTTAATGGGAATCTAGTAGGCCCTTCCCCATTCTGTTAGAATCCTCACCCCACTTTCATGCTCTCTTCTGTTCACCAGTCATTCAGTCAATACTCGTTGAGCACGTACTCTGTGCCAGGCTGTGTGCTACGGCTGAAGATACAGAACCGAATAAGACATCGTGGTGTTCAGCTAGGAATAATTGCAAAAGTATATATATATGCTTCCATATTTTAAAAAGTGCAAGGAGTGGGTGGAGATCCAAATACCAAGCGAAATTAATGTAAAATCAAAATATCCTTTATAAAATGAAGATTTACAGTATCCTGTTATTTAAAATATCCCTCCAGGTTCCTTTTCATCCTTGGCTTTATTTCCATATGTAAATATCATTTTTTATCAAAGTGCAAGATAGTTTAGTGATTACAGATATATAAATAGTAAAATATATTTGTTTACCAAGCTTTAATTACATAAGCGACTTTTGTATATTTTTTCCTTCTTTTTTTCCCTCTCTCTCACCTTTAAGAAATCCAGTGTGGCTGGGCACAGTGGCTCACACCTGTAATCCTAGCACTTTGGGAGGCGGAGGCGGGGGGGATCACCTGAAGTCAAGAGTTCGAGACCTGCCTGGCCAACATGGGGAAACCCCATCTCTACTAAAAATACATGTATATCTCCAATGTACATCTGCCTAAAAAATGCTTCAGTATTTATAGTTTAAAGGCAGGTTTCTCTAAGGATTCAAGGTTTTGTATGTACCTTAAATGCTATCCTCTACAAAACAGCAGACTTTCCTGCCTCTGTAGACAATTTGTGGGGACTAGTTGAGGACGTAGAACTCTTGGAAAGCTCAGTTTTAAAAGGGAACACACCACGCTATATTTGCAGGAAGAACTCTTGCTCAGAAACCAGGGTGTGTGAAAAAGGGGGGTATAAAAGTCCTATTCAAACCATCTTAGCAGAAGTGGTGGTGATGGGCCCCCTTGTGACACATGATCCTGGAGTCTTTCTTGGACTCATTCCTTGTCCCAGGGATCCACCCCCAAAGTTTTTTCAGCCTTGGGGGCTTGTGTTGCTTTGATCTATTGAGCGCCTTCTTCTGCTCAGCCAGCTGCTTTCTAACCACTTTCTTTATGCCTGCCTTCTTGAGATTCGGGGAGTTGAATAATTCATAGTGTTGGTTGACAGATCAAATGATAAGATTTATATATCTTTGGCCTTGGTGATGAATTAATTAGATTGGTTTCTCCTTCTTTGGCTCCTCTAGATGCATTGTTTTTCTTCTCTAAAATTCACTGGCAAGTGGTGGGTCTGGAGATTAACTTGTTCTTGAGAGACCACCATAGGATGATTATAATATCCTAGTGTCAATTTCTTCAGGACTTTCAACATGGATCACTGGGTGGTGTGGAGTAGGGGCAGCTATATCATAGAGAGGAGAGATAAGATCATCAGAACAGAAAACAAGACACACACACACACACACACACACAAAAACTTGCCCATACTGGCTGCGGGATGAAATTTTACAGTAAGAACTTGATTGCTTTCGCCTCAGATTTTGAATCTAAAAGATAAATGTATTCCATTTTACATTTTAGTAAATGAACTTATCAGCCCTAAAGAAGTTTGCTTTACTAGAACTCTGGGTGACCAGGGAGGGAAGCAAATCTCTGAAGATAAATCTTGAACTTACTCATACTTTCCTCCTTATATTAGTTTGCTAGGGCTGCCATAAAGTAGTAAAGTACTATAGACTGGGTGGTTTAAACAACAGAAATGTGTTTGCTCCAGGCTCTGGAGAGTAAAGGTCTGAGATCAAGGTGTCAGCAGGTTTAGTTCTTTCTGACATCTCTCTCCTTGGCTTGCAGATGGCTGTTTTCTCACTGTGTCCTCACAGGGTCTCACCTTAATCTACATGCATGCATCCCTGGTGTCTCTTTGTGTGTCCAAATTCTCCCTTGTTATAAGAACATACATCAGATTGGATTAGGGTCCTCCCTAAAAGCCTCATTTTAACTTAATCATCTCTTTAAAGGCCCTGTCCTCAAATACACTCACATTCTGAGGTACCAGGAATAAAGCTTTGACACATGAATTTTGAAGAGACACAGTTCAGCCCCTAATGCTCTTTCTCCTCACCGCTTCCCGCCCCCACCCCCGCCCCCCGCCCAGTTATTGGGAAAGAAGTAAAGCTGTACTGTTTAGTGAATCCCCATTGGAATCAAACTTTCACAGCAGAAAAATAAAACTTCAGTGACAATAGTTGCAATTTACAAAATTCCTAAGACAGTGCCCTAAGAGGTAATGTGTTTACAGATGTGGGGAAAACAACAGCTATTGGTTCAGTGAAGACTTGTGTTTGTTTTCTTCTCAGTTTATCTTCTGTGACTGAGTCCAGATCTTTATTTGCACGTAGACTAATTCTGTCTGACTGCAGACACACGCTGTAACATCCACACATTAAAGCTTTCTTTACCTAGACCTGCTGCCCTTCTGAGCCAGACCCTCCACCCCTGCCATTGACTCCTTTACGAACTACAGTTGCTCGCTCTTTGCCTTTCCTGAAACACAAATTACCAACTACTTTCACATCTCAGCCTTTGGTGAAAACAAGAGAAAAAATAGGTTAACTAAATATAAATTTCTCGTTTTTCAATTTTCAAATTTCTCAATTGAAAAATACGTTACTTAAATAGGCATCAATTTCATTATTTTTCTCTTCAATTTTATTTTTTGAAAGTTCATCTGAAAATATAAATATGAGGTAAATTGTCTACTTCATGACATGGTTATGAAGCTTGGTGAGATGATTGAGAGACCATGTAGTATATAAAGCTCTGGTTGTTCTAAATCCTAAGAAAAGCATTCCATCTTTGGGGAAAGGGTATGCCTTTCTGTGTCTGTCTCTGTGCTCAAAATGTGTGCTGATGATGATAATAGGTAAATAATAATGGCATTCTAGTGGACAGTGTGATGTTAGGTGAGCTGGGGACAACTATGGTTGGAGGAAATAGCCTTCATCCTCAACCTTTGTTTCTAAGAAACTTTGTCTCTAAGAAACTAAGTCACTAAGGAACATTGTGAACCTGAGTAAGTCACTTGGTTTCACTGAGACTCAATTTCTTCACCTTTAAAGTGAGCAATAATAATAGTTAACCATACTTATATCACAGAAATTGTATGAGAGATTAAACAAGTTGTATTTTGTACATTATAAACCAATGTGTACAGGTTAAATATTTTATGAGACATATTTTCATGATAAGGCTGCCCTCTTTGAATTCCTTGCACAAAGAGGAGCTTCGACGTTGATCATTTGCTGGTTGGTAGATAGTGGTTAAAGAACATGCATCTGCTGGTTCTCCTCATTTTCCTATCTATACATACACTTTTTTGCCTCCAAGAGATTATTTCATTTACATAGTACTCTGAGTAAATGTAGGTGAGAAAACCTTTACTGTATTTTCATGTTTATGGCACTAGAACACAGCATGGGACAAAAGTCAGCTTGTGACTTTTGGTAATGGTCTGCTTAGGTAGAAAGTCATGCCAGGCAAATTTTAGCATGGCCCAACACATTATAGCAAATCATTTAGAAGCTCAGGGATTCAGTAAAGTGAAAAGAGAGGACTCCAAGAAATACTCTGAGAGCATTTTGTAAATTCAGAATTGGATTCCATTTGTAGTAAACCTGTGCAGAATTCAAACATTCCTACATGGTTCTCAGTGTCCGTTGTAAACTAAGATTTTTAATCTGGTTTGTACTAGGAAGAAGCAGGTGTTTTTAGGGACAACTATCTTCAGATCTGGAAGTGGAGAACTTCTTTTAATGCAATTTCTTAGGCTTACTAGGGCTCAAAGTTTGTAGAGCAGATAGGAGCACAATATTATGCCAGAACTCTTAGAATTGACTTTGTGAAACCTGAATTTGAAACAGAATTGTTACTGAGAGACATGGTCCTGATACATAGATTTTACCCCCAGTTACTGAGAGACATGGTCCTGATACATAGATTTTACCCCCAGTTTTCTCCCTGGCCAGCTCTGTAACTTTGGATTATAACATTATATTTTTAAATTACATTCATCTTTTAACTTTTAGACATTCTATGTGATATCTTGATTTCCTAACCTACATTCTTTGCTTTACCTGTAGTTTTCTGCATGGCATGTAGTGTGAAAGTTCCTTAATACCATAGCCGAGGAAAACTTTCCTTTTCATTTCTTCCTCATTTGTACAATGAGAGATTGAGTGAGATGATCTCTCCAAATGTTTTCCAGCACTAGAACTGCATGAGTCTCTGATTTGTATGTCTTTAAAGACACCACTCTGCATCTTAAACCTATCTGAGTTCCACAAGTCTGCCAGTATTTTATAGGTCTATTTTCTTGACTATCATAATAACTTATGCCAAAGCCAGGAGCCAGGTTTTCTCTTTTCCCCTCAGACAGAAGCAGCATAATGTACCAGAGTGGCACACTGTGATGTTATTAAGTCCACAATCCGACTTCAGTGCAGTCACGCTGAGGTGGGAAGAATGCAGCTTTCATTTAAACACACCTCAATAATACTAGAAAGGAGCTATATGTTATGTTTAAAATGTTCTGCTGTGTTTAGCCATATCAGAGCAGGGGGCAGACTAGCAACTGGGTTTATAAAGAGGAAATGGTTTATTTCTACTTACAGTTAGGATTTTGAGAGAGACTTGCTTGAATTATACACAAACACATAATGTACACCCACTGTGTGACAGGTACTCTTCCAAATGCTTTACATATGTGACTTCATTTAATCCTCACTAGCCTTTGAACCTAGTAAAGTGACTATTTTACAGTTAAAAACATTGAGACTCAGAGAGGTTAAGTGGCTTGATTAATATGGTGTTAAAGCCAGGATTCAAACCTGGTTGTGACTAGGAAACTCTTGGTCTTTCTGCTGTATCACACAGTCTGTCAGCTCATGAAACAGACTACACAAACACATCAAGCTCTTTTGTCAGGAATCAAGTGCACAGATTAATGAAGCACTTTGATTAATGCAGCTAACACACCTTTCCAAAGCATCTACAAGACTGTCCAATTCCTAATAAGTATTTGAATGTTTTCTGATCTGCCTGAACCCATTTCAACCCAAGGAGATAGTAATTAAAAGGAGCAGACTGATGAAACACTCACACCTGATACGTGTGTTTTTTTGAATGGATGAATCAATGAATAAATGATTGAGTGAGGTTCCACATGATCAAATCTCTTGCACTAGGAAAGGAGGGATGCTAGTTTATAAAAGAAGCAAAGGCACAGGAAGTTATGCACCCTTCAAAAGCACACCAATGGGCTCGTAGAACTTAGAAATATAAGAGAGCTCAATGTTCCAGGTAGGCAGGGTGAGGACTCAACTAAGAGCATCCAGTTAGTGTCAGGACTGGTCAGGAGCAGAGACATCATGACTCTGAGTCCATTGCCTTTTCTTTCCTCTACTTCTCAGTCCTTCAAGACACTTCCTTAAATTACAAACTTGTTCCCCATCTCTCTTTCTTCAGAGCAATCTCCCCTTATCCAGATTATGTCCTGCAGGCACGTATTCTGCCAGTGTTGGACTTTCCAGGCCTTCCGTTAAAATTAATTATTGGCTGGGCGCAGTGGCTCATGTCTGTAATCCCAACACTTGGGAGGCCAAGGTGGCTGGATCCCCTGAGATCGGGAGTTTGAGACTAGCCTGGCCAACGTGGTGAAACCCCATCTCTACTAAAAATTAAAAAATTAGCTGGGCATGGTGGCACACGCCTGTAATCTCAGCTACTCAGGAGGCTGAGACAGGAGAATCACTTGAACCTGGGAGGCGGAGGTTGCAGTGAGCCAAGATCATGCCATTGCACTCCAGCCTGGGTGATGATAGAGAATATCTAAAAAAAAAATTAATCATGAGAATCCTTCTAATAGGTGCCTGGCTTTGTGTGCCAAGGTAGGGTTTCTTGGTGTGTTCTGAAGTCTTCCTTTGTATAGGAGACCTCAGTGTGAAAAAGTGCTCAGATTCAGGGTTCTGTGAAAGGAGACGCTTCCTGTCCTGGTTGGATGTCACTCGCCAGAAAGCAGGAAAGAAATGGCCTGTCTGCTCACCTGTTGCTGCTCCTCATCGGGAAGTTGTGACCAGGATCTTGTTTGAAGACCTGTCCCCAGCCCCAGTCCTGACCTCTTGCTTACCAGCTATTGAGTGGCTATGAAAACATAAAGCCCCTGGAAACCAGCAAGCCACATTTTCTGAGATACTGTCCTGCCCTCCCTTTTTTATTGTTTTGAAATATTCTCACCCCCCCACGTTAAAACATAACCATGTGTATTCACTCCTGAGTGACTTTCCCCCAAACTATGAATTTCAACTATTTCTGAGACAGTCGTTCAGAATTTGAATATAATTACACTCTTTGGATGAAAATTGTGGTTTTTACTACATAAAAAACTAATGGAAATGATCTGCCTGTTCCTGTAGTTTACAGATTATATGCTTCAGAACTGACGATATATATTTAGGCTGCTTTTCTGTGTGGCACATTTAAATGAAAATGAACTCGGGGTGAGCCACCATGGTTGCTAGGCAATAGAGCGGGTTGATAGAGCACGGTATTAAACTGAACCCACGTTGGTGTTTTACTTAACACCTATTTGCTTTGCACCTTTGTCATTTGTGGTGTCATAGAAGGGAAAGGAGGAGGAGACAGGCA
Source organism: Pongo pygmaeus (assembly GCF_028885625.2). Classification (NCBI taxonomy): domain Eukaryota; kingdom Metazoa; phylum Chordata; class Mammalia; order Primates; family Hominidae; genus Pongo; species Pongo pygmaeus. The sequence goes on from NC_072388.2 coordinate 78,252,596, forward strand.
GAGTCTGGTTATCTGCAGAGACTCAAACAAGTAGGAGAAATAATCACCCCGAACACCAAAGTAACATGAGCATTTTCAAAAATTTGAGGTTGCAGCACAGTCAACTCATTTAATGAAGAACATGCAAGACCTGAAGAAATGCATAAGCATAGCAGACATATTCATGGATGTGGTAGCAAGAGGAACTAAAGAGATTCCCCAGGCTGGGTTTTGCTCTGGTGGTTCCAGAAAAAAAAAAAAAAAAAATAGCCACCACGCTGGTTGAAAATTTTAAAAATGCGTCTATGGATCATTTAATTTCCTGGCCTAAAATCCCAGATTTATCATGAGCAAGTCGTGATAGGCAGCAAAAGCGCTGCGGCTTCTTTACAATTGTTAACTAATAGAGGAACTCCAATTGCTTTGAAACCCTGGTTTTAATAAAAGCTGAAAGTCTCTTATAAGAAAACAACTGGATCACAGATAAAGCAAAACCTCTTCAGATTCTTTGGGTCCATTCTAGCCACATTCTGATACATGTAAAAGTTTGAAAAGATGATTAAAGGGTTAAAACTCAGCTGTGGGGAGAATTTGGTCTCATGAATAATTTGGGTGGAGAGAGGATCCTGTTAGTTGGATAGCCAAAGTTGTATTGTTTATTTTTTCCAGGAGCCCATTATTATATATCTTTTTTCATTGAATCAATATCTCTGCATAATGGAATGGGCACCTTTGAATGTTCTCTTTTCTTAAAACAAACTTCTTAGATAAATTAAACACAAGATGATAGGAAACCTCTATTTTCATAAGAATGACAATAACATCTACTTTGGTTTTTATTATAGCACTTGATCACTTTTTATTATGCGTAACAGTTTTGCCTTTCCATATACCTGACATTTCTATAAATGTTATAGTTCATTTAATTCTCCCATGAAGTAGGTGGAGTTGATTTCCCATTTTTTAAGTTTTAGTTAATTATTTTAGCAGAGATGGGGTCTTACGGTATTGTCCAGACTAGTCTCAAACTCCTGGGCTGAAGTGATCCTCCCATCTTGGCCTCTCAAAGTGCTGGGATTACCGGCATAGCCACCATGCCCAGCCAATTTTCCCACTTTAAAGAGGCAGACTCCAAGGCATGGAAAGTTTGAGTCAGTTGCCTAAGGTCTTATAGGTAATATAAGGCGCAACCAGTTTGGGTATTTAAGCAGTTTGAACCTGTCCTGTTCAAACTGCTTAAATACCCAACCTGATTGCGCCTTATATTACCTATAAGTATATACTGAAATTATACTGAAAACAGTACAATATTTCATAAATACTCTTAAAATTTCAGTATTTATGAAATATTACCTGAATGCTGGGAAAAAATTTCAAAGTGGTATTCTTAAATGGAATACTGGGCCATTTTTAAAGGGACCTCTTAGGGTCTACCTAGATACAGGATAAATTATGAAGACAGAATATTTTCAAACTAACAGTTAACAGTAAACACCTACCTCATATCAGATATTCTAACAAATACTTTAGCTTACTGCATTTAATCTTTACTAACCATCCTTCAAGGTAGGCACTATTGTTATCATGAATTTACGGGAACAGAAACTGAGCCCCGTAGGGTTAAGCAACTCACTCAAGTTCTTCCACTTACTAAGCAGTTAGCCTATAGCATCTGTTGAACTCTTAGGTCAGGTAGTCTGTGCAAATGTAGAACAGTTCCCGGATACTGAAAGCAACTAATCAGAACGCTTCCCTAGATTCACAAATTCTATTACATTATAGGAGAGCCTTTTCAAAACAGCCTTTGGAAACTCACACCAGTTCCAGAATCTGCTGGCAATGAATGGTTACATCTTCAATCAAGGACCCAAGAGTGAGGGACCCGCTCTCCTTTGACAAGGAAGCCCATTGGTGCCTCATTCTCCTCATGTTTAATTCACTCTAAGAATCTGCTTTTTTCAGGAAGTTTCTTTTCCAGTAATTACGATAGGCTTTCTCCCCAACTTATGATTTTAGGCAAGCAACCAAACTTTCCTGATTTTAATTCTCTCACCTGAAAGAAAGGGAATTGTGAGGTGGCCTGCCAGCTTTGCCTTCACAAGTGTGGCATTCATCTTTCGTTAATGCCGAAAGGCAAAATCCCAATGATTTCTAAAATACTTCCTCACCCTTATCAGATCTTATTAGATCACCTTGAATCTACTTTTAATCTTGGCCCTTCATACATGTGGTAGTAGTTCTTTAAATATGAGGGTGAAACTAATGAATATGTTAAGAGGGGCAGTGGGTTTCCAACTTGAGTGAATATGTGTGTGTTTGCTTTCACATGTAGGTAAATGTGTGAGCCAAAATAAACGATGTAACAGAAAACCTTCGTAGCAGCCCAATTAGTTCCCAGCTTGGAATGTAAAGATCAGACATGAGAACTAAGTCTGCTGTGCATTACAGACGTAGGGAGGTTTCAGTACCTGCTTCTTACGGCTCTGGCATTGTTTATCAGTGCAGTGTTGTCACAGGCTCATGTCAACATGTGGAGAGGACAGCTTTTATGTGAAATAGGAAGATAAACCTAGAGTCTTGGCCTTATGTAGACAACCCCCTTCTTTGGGATGACTCATGTTTTCATGTTTCTTGTTTTTTCCATGCCAGGGAGCCATTTTATGTGTATGTATGGGTAACCTCATAAACTGTTAGCTATATAAAGACTGGTTAAACTAATTATTATTAAGAACTCTCTTTCAGAAAATCCTGAGATAGTTCCTTTTATTTCCCTTCACAAAGTAACTTGATATTGGTCCCGGAGAAATAGATCCACAACCTCATCAACAAGTTCCCCAGGCCCTGAGGAATGATCATGCCCCTAAAATAATGTTCTGATGAAGGACTTTCTTTGGACTCAAAATCTGCTTTGCGTTTATGGAATCATCAAATGCGAAATCTGCAAGAGGTCTTTAGAGGCCCTTTTCAATCAAGTTATTTTTCACGGGAAAAAAACTAATAGACCAGAAGTTTGTGAATAGTTTTCCCAAATCACACTTTTCGAATTAGAGGCAAGGTGAGGGCAACGTGCAAGCTTTCAGCTTCTCTGTTTAGTCTCTTTCTACTGCATCACAATGTTAGCACTCAAGCTTTCCAGGTGTCATCTGTTTTGCTGTGGACTGGGAGACTGGGATTGTCTCCAGCACAACTTGAGTAACAAATGAGCACAGAAGGAGCAGAGAGCGGCATGACAACCAAGATACTCCAAACACTTGCACTGTTTCCTGTAATTACCATCCAGAGTGCAGCTCCCATTCTGTGTCAGGCATGCCACCCCCTCACAGGGTCTCCTGCTTTCTCTCTGCCCCAGCAGCCTAGAGGGGAAATTCAGCATGCTGCAGTTCAATCAAACTGTTTGATGAGAGCTTTTGAGCCTAATTACATGGAAGGTTTTATCCAGTGAAAAGAAAGAGGAAAGAGAAAGAGAGAAATTAAATTGAAGTGTAAATCAGTCAAGGGCTTAGATCCCATGCTTTCTTTCTTTTTAATCAAGAGTAAAATGAGAGGAGAGTTTTAAGGATCATCACAAGACACCATTAACTACCCAAGGAGCTCTTGACTGAAGATGGTTTGTCATAAAAAGAAAAGTGTACAATCTGTCCATAAAGAGGAAGTATCTCAGGGTCGTGCTGCAGTTTAGGAGCATGACACTAAAAGGGAGGACGCTTGGTTTTTCTGTGATTATTTAATCTTTATTTCCCCTAGATACCTAGCATATTTTCTTGCACACATTAGGTGTTCTGTATTTTAAATCAATGACTTGGTAAATAACGTAGTGTGTAACTTGGGTAATTATTACATAGGAAAGGGTATATTATCAACTCATTCAATATTAGATACAACATGTGAAATCAGTATTCAAAATTTTGGCCAGTTTCCCTTTGTGGTTGACGTAGTTTGGGTATATCCCTCTAATATTACTGCTATTTATAGAATGCTTTACAGTGCTACAGAGAACATTCACGGTATTTATTTGATCCACAGCACAGCCTGGTGTGGTAGGAGGACAAGTGGTATGATTGTTATTTGTTCCATTTTTTTTTTAAGCTGATGTAATCAAAACCAAAGAAGCATAAATGACTTGATCAGAGTCATCCAAGTATTAAGTGACAGAGCAAAAACTGCTACCCAGCTTCTATTACATTACCCCATATGACCTAGAATCTTGTACAGAATTTCTGGGTTCTTCAGTATAAGAAGGATGGGTAAACATCAGAGAGGAGCGTTTGCAAAAGAAATGCATTGGAATTCATACTTTATTACTGAGTACTTATGATGAGCAATGCAAGGCACTGGTCCATGCTCTGAACTGGAATGTGAAACATGAGCTTTGTCCCCAAAGGCTTACAGTGTGGTTACAATTCATTAAAATGATGCTTAGATCTATCCTTTCCATCTCGATTGCATTTTCAACCATATCACCTAAACAGTTGTGACAACCTCCCTTAACAGACCTTCCTTAGCTTCTGTTTTTCCCTCCTGTCCATGTTTCCCTCACCACTGGAGCCATCCATCTGAAAAACCAGTCTGATCATGCCGCTCTTCTATGGGCTCTTCATGTCATTTCCTCTGTACTTGGAACAAAGGCTGGCCCCTTACCTTTATGATCTGGCCCCTGTGTGTCTCCAACTTCACCTCCTAACATATTTGACTTCCTTGGCCTTCATCTTTTTCTTTTTCCTTTTTTTCCCCCTTGAATATATCAATCTTGTTACTACCATAGTGCCTTTATTTGATCAGTTCCTTTTCTCTGGAATGTTTTCATCCAGATTGCCGTATGGCCACTCCTTCTTCTTATACATCAGGCTTCAACTTCAATGTTATCCCCTCAAGGGCCCTGCCTTAATGACCCAGTATAAAAGGCACTCTTTTTTTGAAGGATCAAGATTATATGAAAAAATTAAAAAAATAAAAAATAAAAAGCACTTTTTCAAGTGTCTCTCCAGCATAGCACCTTGTTTTGTTTTCACTGTAGCTTGAATATCTCTGTTACAGTTCTTATGTGTGTATTGCTTCCATTAACCCACTAGAATCAAAGTTCTGAGAGCTGAGACCTTGCTGATCTTGTTCATGGTTGGACTCCCGGTACCTAAGGCAGTGACTAGCAAAGACTGAGTTTTCATAAACCTTGCTGAGTAAAGGGATGGATGAATAAATGGCATAGATGCTTCACAAATATGGGCTCCCACCTAGCATTTTAACCTCAATACTCAGTAGGCCCTTTAAAAACATCAGTTTTAGTTTGTACTTTTCCCTTGATTGAGAATCTCTCCTGTTTGATAGACTGCTACTAATTTTTCACATTGCAGCTCACTCCATAATATCTGGTCTGCAAAGTTTTCCCTATCTCCCACTGCACAGTGAGTTTCCCAGGCTTCTGTGTTTACTTTTTTCTCTATAGCAGTTTTCTCATTGAATAACAAAATTTATTAAACATATATTCAGTCTTCTACTGTTTTCCAGGCACTGTCCTTGGTGTCAGACTCTTAAACATAAATAAGATTTGGGCCTTGCCTACAAGAGGTTCACGCCTTGGTGGAAGAGCTCACTCTCATTTTATTAAATATGTAACATTGCGTTGCTGTTATTTATTGATGGTGATTGTTTTCCTCATTAGGCTCTGCCTTTCTTGAGGGTAAGGAATGAGTCATTCATTTCTATATTTTGATTGGCTGACATAGTTCTTCTTTTACAAAAGGTGCTTCATGGCACTCATTAAGGAAAAAATAGAGTGAGTAGGTTGAAAAGGTAAGAACATACAGTATTTTAATGCACGTTGTAGTGTGACAAACATCATGAGATAAGTAGAAACTACCATGGAGATTTAGAGGGGAAGATGTCACAACCAATTAGGTCATTAAAAAGTGCTTCATAGCAGAAATAAACTTTATATCATGTTTTGAAGAATTATTTCCACAGGCATGCAGGAGATGGGGTGAAATATTCTTGGGAAAAAAAAAACAGATGTTCCGGAATTAGTGACTCCATTTGCTGAGTTATGGGCTTGTAGAGCTCTGTTGTGAGAAGGGCTGGTGAAGGAGTTTGGGGCTCTTTGATGGAGGACATTGAGTAATAACTATAATTATAATGGACATCTTTGGCATTTACAGTTTGCAGATCAGTAATGTAAATACTCTATGACTTGTCCCTTTCAATTGCCCTGTAATTCTTTTATCATGATCACTATTTACAAGAGAAAAAAAGGGTCAAGGCTGAGAAGTTGTTACTTAAATCTTATAGGACGGTGCTGTATCTTTTTCAAAATGTAAAACTGGTTTTGTAAATCCCTGGCTTAAAAAGAGAAAACAAAAACAAATAAGTAAATAAATAAGCCTCTTTCTTCACTGTTTCCAGTGCCTTCCAAATCAAGATAAAAGTGTTTAATGTGGCCTAGCAGTTCCTGCATGATCTGGCATCACTAGCATAGCACGTCTAGTCTCATCACTCAAAGGTCCTTCTGCCTTCTTTATTCCAGCCCCCTGGCCTTCTCCCAGCCACTCATATTCACCACTACAGACTTGCCTTTGCTCATCCTATTTAAGCAGCATCCTCCCTTCTTCCTCTGATGGTCACCCACTCAGAACTAAGAACTCTTCTTTAGTGTAGCACCTCCTCAAGGAAATCCCCCTGCCATTTCTTTGAGAAATTCAAATTCCCAGAACATAGGTTCTCATAACCTTCTAGAACTCTCCCCTGTTCTAGAATATTTTTTAAACTCATTTTATTTATTCATCCAACATTAGATGATTACCTGTTTGTTTCAACCCCAGTGATTATGCTAGAAGAAAAAAACAGATGTAGTCTCTGATGAGATTACGTTACTTCTTATTTTCTCACTTGCTTAATCATTTACTCATCACACCTTATCTTTCAATAGCAGCTCACAGGCAAGTATGTGGTGAAAAAAAATGTTAAGACCTCTGAAAGAGCAGCTGAAGAAATGTCAACTGCAGAACCGTGGTCTCCCTATTCATGTATCTGGTTAAGAATGCTCGATCACCTGGCCTTCCGTAGCTAGAAGCCATGGAGCCACACTTGGCACTAATTGAAAAATAAGCAGTGAAAAGATTTGCTTTCAACACAAATTTGAATGACTGGAATTATGTCTTTATTATCTGAAGTGGGTGCTTGTGACTTGTCTACCTATTCTGGCATCAGGAAGAAATACCACAGAAATTAGCCTCTGGCTGGTCATGTTATTATAAGCCAGTTATAGCCCATTTTTAGAAAATCTGATGGATATAAAATCAATCTGCTCATACAAATAAATTTCAGATTTGTCATGCATAATACAAAATTACCTGGTGCTTCAGAAATAAAGGATTCAGGACTGAGAAATGAGGAACTTAAATAAAAGAAACCTGTTAAAAAATAGACAGAAATGAAGACAAACATCTTTGAACTGATAAACTACATTGACTGGGAAATGTAACTGAATTTACAAAGAAAAGTGATAATTAAATGGCCATCTTTTTAGAAACAATACTCTCCTACAAAGGGGCATAATGGGGAACATAAAACAGCACTTTAAAAGTTGTGAAGCACTATATAAATGAGAGGCATTATATTTATTTTTCTCTCCATTACTGGTTTTAATCCTGATCACTAGTAATTTGAAATGGCCCTTTGGCCTCTTCCTCGCAGTGCTGGTTTGCTACCCAATCACACCTGTGCAAATTCTGAGCCCCACTTGGAAATGTTCCTTCTATACATCTCCATCTATCTAGCCTCAATGCCACCACCCTGTTCTTAACTTTCCCTTTGATGATTTTCAAAGTTTGCTAATGAGTCCTTCCAAATTCAGTCTCTTGTCATTCCAATTCAGCCTACATGGCACTGCCAGAATATTTTTTAAACTCATTTTATTTATTCATCCAACATTAGATGATTACCTGTTTGTTACAACCCCAGTGATTATGCTAGAAGAAAAAAACAGATATAGTCTCTGATGAGATAAAATATAAGTTGCCAGATAAAATATAGGATACCCAGTTAAATTTGAATTTCAAATAAACAAAAAAATTTTTAAATTATAAGTATATTCCAAATATTGCATGGGACATACCTGTACTTCTAAAAAGTCAGTTATTTATCTGAATACAAATTTAATTGGCTGTCTTGCATTTTTATTTTCTAAGTCTAACAACACTGTCTAACCCCAGTGGAATCTACTTAGGAAATGGATATTAATCAAATAATCTCACAACCAAATGTATAAAAAGGAATTGTGAAATGAGCAACAGGCAAGAGTTCTAGAAGGTTATGAGAACCTATGTTCTCGGAATTCGAATTTCTCAAAGAAATGGCAGGGGGATTTCCTTGAGGAGGTGCTACACTAAAGAAGAGTTCTTAGTTCTGAGTGGGTGACCATCAGAGGAAGAAGGGAGGATGCTGCTTAAATAGGATGAGCAAAGTCAAGTCTGTAGTGGTGAATATGAGTGGCTGGGAGAAGGCCAGGGGGCTGGAATAAAGAAGGCAGAAGGACCTTTGAGTGATGAGACTAGACGTGCTATGCTAGTGATGCCAGATCACGCAGGAACTGCTAGGCCACATTAAACACTTTTATCTTGATTTGGAAGGCACTGGAAACAGTGAAGAAAGAGGCTCATTTATTTACTTATTTGCTTTTGTTTTATCTTTTTAAGCCAGGGATTTACAAAACCAGTTTTACATTTTGAAAAGATACAGCACCGTCCTATAAGATTTAAGCATCAACTTCTCAGCCTTGACCCTTTCTTTTCTTTTGTAAATAGTGATCATGATAAAAGAATTACAGCCATGTAGAGGACCAAATGCGAGCTTTTAACTCCACATATCTGAGTGTCACTGATCACTCTCTCAGTAGGTCACCCAGAGGTTAGCAAACTTTTCCTCTAAAGGAACAGAAAGTAAACATTTTCAGCTTTGCAGGTAATATAGTCTCTGCCTCAACAGCTACTCAACACTACCACTGTAATGTCAACACGACCACAGACAATATGCAGACAAATGAGTGTGGCTATATCACAGTGAAACTTTATTTGCAACAACAAGACCACCTAGTTTGCAGACACCTGCCCCCAGATTTAAGCTTCCTGTTATGAAAATGGCCATTATAAAACCTATGTGGCACAGTTGTTGTGGTTAAACATTTTTACATACCCAAACAACTTAGTAAAGAATCAGGCATGTTAATGAGTGTTCAGTAAATGCTAACCAGTATCAAGATTATAAGTTTTAGGGCTGCAAGAAATCTTGGGTGTGACAGACAATTTTCTCCTTTCAAAAGATACCTACATGGAGGATTCAAGAAGTATAGGGACTTAACCAGGGTTACAGGATCTATTTTCCCGCAATCCTATTTGTATACCACTTCCAGAAATCCCGAGAAATATGACAGCATGAAGCCAAGCTATATATTGTGGGATATTTCAGCATCCATTCAGCATGTATGCATTGAATGTCAGCCATGTATAAGACATTGTGCAGTATATTACAAGTGACACAAAGATCAATAAAGTTCCTATGTTGGAAAATCTAACAGCTTAAGTCACCCAAGTAACTGTAATGAGGTGGAAAGCGACAAATATCAAAAGAATGAGTGTCCCCTACGTGCCAAGCACTATGTTGAAGTGCTTACATGTGTTGTCTCATATGATCCCCCCAGCAGGTGGAGTTTTAGCATTTCATCCTCAGTGACATTCAAATGTTAAGAAATCTGCCCTAGGTCAAAAGTTACTAAGTGATAGAACAAAGATTTAAACTCATTTCTCTAATTGCACAGTGTGCTTTCTACCAGACACTGGGGAAATCCTCATAGATGAAGTATAGTTTAGTTAGCTATTGCTACAAAACAAACTACACTAAAAAGTTGTGTTTAAAATAGGCATGTTGTTTGCTTGTGATTCTGTGGGTCAGCAGTTTAGACTTGACTCAGCTGGGTAGCTTAGATGATCTCACATGAGGTCCCTCATTTAGCTCCAGTTATCTGGCAGATAGACAGGGCATGATGATGGTCTGATATGGTCCCACACACATATCTGCCAGTTGGTTCTCGTTATTAGGCTGAGGAGCCTCAGGTGATATCTCTGTGCCACATGACCTCTCATCTTGGCTAATGTTGACTCCTTCACTTTGTGGTCTCAGGGCTGCCTCCCAGAGAGGGATATAACAGGAGCAGCAACTCTTGAGAGCTTGGAAAACATACAAGAACACTTTGGCTGTATTCTATGGGTCAAAGCAAGTCTCAGAATCAGGCTAGATTCAATGCGCAGGGAAATAGATGACGTGTCTTAGTGGGAGGAACAGCAACATCATGTTACAAAAGGGTGAGCGTGCAAGGATGGGAGGGTTTCTTGCTGTGTTTGCCAACAATTTACCATAAAGTGATAACTGAGTTGGACCTTCACAGAAAATAAAGATTTGGGAAATACGGACTTTGCCAGAGCAGGGATTATAAAGAAGAGCATTACTTCAGATCAGCTGAGAATGAGGCCACACGCCTATACTGCATTATTGAGGAAATTTCCTCTTGCCTTTGCTCCACAAGCGCATTGCTTCTACTAGTTGTAGGGACATAATTACCAATTTCATATATATAATACTTCTAACTTTTCAGAGGATTTTTATTTCTCCTATATAACATTAAATATGCTATATAGTTTTGTTGCATTGATTTATTCAGAGAAAGATGGCAAATCCGCTCATTCCTTTCCTCTCTGTAAGTTGGCGTCATCGTTGCAACAAAGCCCAGGTTCCCAGCTCACTTTCCAAAAGACAATCATGTGGACTATTTGCTGTGATTGACTGTGGCTGAGTGTTTGCCCTGGCAGCTGTTTTGTTGCTGAAGATGAAAGTTTGATGGACTTTAAGATGGAAAGGAAGGAAGAGGAGAAATTTGATTTCATCGGCAGCTGTCTTACTCATCTTCATTAACATGGGTTGTGGACACTTCAAGGCCATTCTGAACCAGTGGTCATAAAACTAATAGGTGCCACTCAACCTGGGCTGCTCGTATTATTGCCTGAGACCTGTCATCTCGGTAGTTATTGCAAAAGGAGAAGGAATCTACTGTAGGGAACACAATGATCCTTGTGTGACAGAAGTGAAACTGAAAGAAATAGATTTTTCTATTAGCTGCAAATCAAACCCTTGCACATCATCCCTTGGAGGTGACGGTGCCTGATTCTCTAAGGCAGGGTTCAAACAAATCATTTGGGCTTGCAGAAAATAATATGAGATTAATATCCAAGTCTGTGTGTATATATATTTGTGGGGTGTGTGTGTGTGTGTGTGTGTGTGTGTGTGTGCGTGCATATATGACAACTACATGGCTCCTCATTTGAAGTTTTGGAATTAGCTATTAATATATGTGTATGTTTAAGGGATGCATTTGCGGACTTGAAGTTGAAATAGGGGAACTGAGATGTATTCTGAAGAGGGAAGGAGAAGAGAGAATCCAGTCCTGATTAGGGGAATATCGAAATAAGTAGGTGAATAATATTCAGTCTCCCAGGTTTATGGCTATGAGCTCTTTTCTTCCGGAAATATTTGCTGAAGGGAGGGAAGAAAACACTCCTTTTCTTCTGACAATCAAACATTTCAAATGTCAGCCTGCATGGGTGTTTCTCTCTATTCTTGAAGCTCCTTTGTGTTTCAGTCTAACACCTCACATCCTGTGGGTTGTAATAATAATGGTAGCAGTTACCATTTATTAAGCCCTTGTCATATGCCAGGTGCTTTACATATATTACAGTGTTTGTAATCCATACAAGAATTCTTACAAGATAGATATCACTATGCCCAGGTGTGTTAGTCCATTTGTGTTGCTATAAAAGAATACCGGAGGCTGGGTAATTTATTAGAAAAAGAGATTTATTGGGCTCATGGTTTTGCAGACTGTACAAGCATGGCATCAGCATCTGCTTGGCTTCTGGTGAGGCCCCAGGAAGCTTTTACTCGTGGTGGAAGGCAAAGAAAGGACAGGTACGTCACATGGCAAGAGAGGAAGCAAGAGAGATAAGGGAGGATTTGTCAGGCTCTTTTTAACAATCAGATCTCATGGTAACTACAGAGTGAGAACTCACTATTTCAAGGAGGGCATGATATGGTTTGACTCTGTGTCCCCACCCAAATCTCATCTTGAATTGCAATCCCCATGTGCAGAGGGAGGGACCTAGTGGGCGGTGATTGGATCATGAGGGCAGTTTCCCCCATCCTGTTCTCATGATGGTGAGTTCTCAGGAGGTTTGATTGTTTAAAAGTGTGACCCTTCCCCTCTTTCTCACTCTCCTGCTGCCATGTAAGATATGCCTTGGTTCTCTCTCACCTTCTGCCATGATTGTAAGTTTCCTGAGGCTTCCTCAGCCATATGGAACTGTGAGTCAATTAAACCTCATTTCTTTATAAATTACCCAGTCTCAGGTAGTTCTTTACAGCAGTGTGAAAACAGACCGCACAGACCACCAAGCCATTCCATGAGGGATCTCCCCTCATGATCCAAACACTTCCCTCCAAGCCCCACCTCCAATGTTGGGGATCACATTTCAACATGAAATTTGGAGGGGACAAACATCCAAACCATATCAACAGGAAACTATAGCTCAGGGAGGTTAAGTAACTTACGCAGCAACACACAGCTTATATGTTGCAATGTAGGAATCCAAACCCCCAAAGCTCATGCCCTCCTACTGCACTACCCTGCCTCTTCCAGGCTTGGGGCTTTAGGGAATGCCCTTTACAAGGAGTATAAAGATGCATTTAGGAATTTTTCAATAAGCTCTTGTCTAGATCTTCTTTGGAAAGTCTTCTTAGTTACTGACAGGTCAAAATACCAGCTACTTGATCTAATAGTGTTATCAGCAAGAAACTAAAAATCATGAAGCAATGCAGACTTTTTGAATCAGAAGGTACTTACTAGGCCATCTTGTGATTCTAATCTAACATCTTATCTGGCCACTCTTTCTGCCTTGTGCAGGAAGTGAGGTCTGGATAGGTCAAAGGGCATGACTAGAGCATTGGAGTTAATGGGAATGGGGAATGCCTTCTTTGCTTCTTGACATTTCTCCTCCGCAACACTGCACATCCCTTGTGAAATAATTTACTATTTATTAGGCATCATGTCAAAGACTTAGGTAAAAGCCACCTACTTGTGATCAACTGAGGTCAGAAGTTGGCAAATTTTTTTGTGTGTGGGCGGGGGTAAACGGCCAGATAATAAATATTTTTGGCTTTTCACACGAGAAAGATCTCTGTTGCCACTAGTCAATTCTGCATTTATAACTGAGAAGCAACCACAGACAATAAGTAAAGAAGTGGGCAGCACTGTATCCAGTATAATATTATTTACAAAAGGCAAAGAAGGCTGGATTTGGCTTCCCAATCTCTGCCTTAGGCCTTTAAAGGTATAGCTGCCCTGGGGAAATCTCTACACTTTGAGATTTATGCTCCAGTAGTAATAACATAGTAAGAGAATAGTAATGGTGGTGGTAATAATAGCAATAGTGGCATCAGCAGCAACAACAATGGCATCTTTTGACATTTGCTTCATACGTTAAGGTTTACAAAGCCTTTTTACAATTATCATCTCACATAACCCTCTTAAATTCCTACTCAAGAACTACACAAGCAAGGGAAATGTGCTAGCTGAGCAGTGTGGTACAATGAAAGGAGAATGGGATATACTGCATTTAGTCATAGAGATCGGTGGTGTGGGATGAAAATGCCTAGAGATAGTAGGTATGTGTCTCCTGGCCCCATTAGGGGACAGTTCATTCAGCAGCAGGGTGAGTGTCAGAGTTCCCAAATACATGGCTGCTAATCAGTTCCCTCACTCTGTAGGCATTTTGCATGTAAAGCTGTCCAGAAAATAGAGGCTTGGTCTAAGAGGTTGTGGTGTAAGGAAATCTCTACATTTCCACCCATCGCCTTTTGGGATCCCTGTATGTTAGTGAGCAACGGTAAAAAGTGACCTGTGTTAAAAAGGTAAATGGAAGCACGGTAAAATTTTAAAGAATTCATTTGAGCAAACAGAGATTCATGAATTGGGCAGCTCCAAACCAGAAGTGGTATAGGGATTCCGATGAAGAAGTATGAGAACTAAGCTTTTATAAAGAGAATGCAGAACTAATACAAATAAAATATTTGATTGATTACAGTTATAAAGCTGTCTTTACTGGGAAATTCCTAGTTATGTAATTATAAGTGTGATTGGTTGAGCTTAAGTTCTGTTTGTCATTATTATAGGCATTTACAAGAAATAGCTCAAGTTAAGTTCTGCTGATGTTTGCAATTCAAGCAAGGCTAAGGCCATTTATGAGGCCTAACTGGCTCTGTCTGCTCAGGAATTCTTACACCATTGAAGCATTCTTCAAGGTCTCCATTTTAATTTACTTTAACACCTGTTAACACCATGCCTTCAATAACATTTATTTAACACAGGCCTTTGCTTGGTGCTAAAGGCAAACATGTATATGAGACTCTGTCCCTAAAGCATCTGTAACTCTCCAAACACATACCACTAGGAACATCCTGAAGATTCTGAATCTTGCAGCCTTCCAGAAGCACAGCAGTGCTGTTGGCATCTCTAGACCGCTGTCTGTGATTGACTTCTGGCTCTGCTACTTGTTAGCTATGTAACCTTGGGCAAGTTTCTTTTTCTAGTCTCTTTGTCATGTTCTTCATCTGTAAAATGGGTATTTTTTAAACTACCCATTTATGTAGTGTGTGATGATTTAAGAGCTAATATGGTATGTATAGTGGTTATTTATGAGCTAATATGTGTATATTAGCTTAATGCCTAGCATTCGTAAATACTCAGATAAATGCCAGTCATTATTATTATCATAATTGCTGGTGAAATTAACATACAAAGTCCTGTGAAAACCTTAATTTTCTCACTATGGACTTCATATGTTTTCAGAATCCTAGCTACTTGGTTCTCAGAACATTTTTCTAGTACCTATAGATTCCACAGCCAACGTATCTTTGGAAACTTATTGACAAACACAGAGCTAAATGAAGTAAGCAGCATTTGTACCCTGACATTTTACAGATGGAAGGAATCATAGAGGTCATCTCAGCCAGAAACACATTTTCAAGATAAAGAACTGAGGTTCATAGAAGGTAAATGACTTTGCCAAAGTAATACACTCAGGACAGAATGAGGGCTAGAACCTCAGGGATTAGTTTTTTTTCCTCTGGCCTCAAAACTCTTGCTTCTGCCATTTTTAACTTACCGATTTCACCTAATACCTTCCGCATATTTTTGTGACTGTTTCAAAGATTCCACTAGCTACCATAGAAGAAGTAATGAACTAACCTTATAATTCCATCCCAGTGGCTTCACCTCACCTGCCCTCAGTTTCCTCATCTGTCCAGTGAGGCAAACTTACACTGACAGATCCCTAAGGTGGTTCCCAGTTCAGATAAGATACAATCCTCACAAATAAAGTGGGGTCAGAGTGGAATGTTATTGAAATCCTGGTGTCAATGGGACTGGGATATTACTCTAAATCTATGGAAACTTCAAGAACAATATATTTGTTTTAACCTGAAAAGACAGTTGTGTTCCAGTGTGAAATAGCCACCAGGCTGGATGAAAATGTGTGATGTGATTCCATCATTGAAATGAGCATGTGTTGACTGTAAGTTCTTCTCTTTCTCTCTGGGGACATTTGCAGTGCTGCAGAGCTTCTCTGTGAGCTGAGATGCTTTGTCAGCTTAAATCCTTTCCAGAGTGATAAATATACATTGATTTTATTTTATTTGGCCCATAGGTGGGGGATAAAAAACAGGACATCACAGCCACACTATACTGTATATTCATTCCCTCTGAAGACAATGCACGCATCCTTGTTGAAGTCTCCTCATTTTGACAACTCTTCCTTGTTATGCTTCATTATAATGCCACTTTCATGTCCCTTCCCCTCAACATCGTGCACCTTGTTCCACATCCAGCACTCTGTGTTTTTAAATTAAGGGAAATGCCACTTAAATATGCTTTTTCTCTTTGTAATATACTCACCTATAAAAAGCCTTTACAGGTAATGCTAGCTGCTTTGGCAGAAATTCAGGCATATATATAGTTATTTTAATACAAGGCTATTTGTTTGCTTGGCTGTTTTTAATGACTACTCATTAATACCATGATCTTATCCTCATTTCCTCTGCACAGAGCTTGAGAGGTGCTGTTTACAGCCCCTGATGCCAGCTTTCTGAGGTCTCCAAGATGCTAGCTTTCTACTTTTCCACTCAGCCCTGACACCTAGTTCATCCTTTGAGATAAGCCCCAGTTGTCGGCAAATTGCCATCTCATCAGGTCTGCAAGATAGCATCTTGTTTGACTCTTTTCTACACCTTCCATTAACACTTTGGGACTAGGTCTTTGGGAAGAGCCAGGCCTCACCACATGGGCAATTGTGGTTGATGAACAGATTCCAGTTTTCTCCATTATTGGCTTCATTAAACTTGACAGCCTTTTTAGTCTTCAGATAGGGTGAACCTTTTTTCACTCACCCTTATTAAGAGCTGTCTCCTTAAGAAGGGTCATTCGAGAAAGGATAGCAGAGGCCACTCCTTCTACTTCCAGGAAATAGCTGATTTTGGTAAACAACTTTGATTTAGTTTTTAGAGTTCTTTCACCTCCCTAATTAGGACAGCCACAATTTATCAAATGTTAGCAATGCACCAAACCCTATGAATGATCTTATTTCTTCCTCCTTATTCATGGGTTTTATTACTACTATCCTAATTTCCTCATATGGAAACTGAGCCTCAAAAACATTAAATAAGTTACTCCAGGTCTCATATCAATAAATGGACAGAGCTGGAATTGGAATCAAATTAAGTCTGACTTCAGAGCTTAAGATTTTAACCACCATATTCTACCACCTTCATAATACCTTTAGTTACTTTATTATATTTTAGGTTTACCCCTTGTTATTGGTCTTCAAAATCCATGAGTTCATTCTGATTTATCAAGTATATTGGTAATCTATTGCTTCATGAAAACTTACCCCAAAACTTAGCAGATTAAAGCCATAAACACCTATTATCTCATTCAGGCTTTATGGGTCAAAAATTCAGGAGCAGCTTAGCTGGGCTCAGGGTCTCTTATGAAATTGTAGTCAAGATAATTGGCCCAGGCTGCAGTCAGTCACCTGAAGCCTTGACTGGGCTGGAAGATACGCTTCCAAGGTTCACCCACATGCCTGGCAAGTTACTACTCATTATTGGTAGGAGGCTTTCATTCTCCAGCAATGTCTGATCCTAATTTTATTTTACCATAGATTAGTGCAGTCTTCATATGAGGTTTCATTTCACCTCTCTTTCTCTCTTTCTTTATTTTTTTTTCTCTCTCTCTTTTCCCCTGGCAGCCTTCTTTTGGTCGAGCCACTTATATTAGTTTGCTAGGGTTGCCATATGAAAGTGCCAGTGTCTTAAACAACAGAAATTTATTACAATTGTGGAAACTAAAAGTCCAAGATCAAAGTGTCATGGAACATTGTTTTCTCTGAGGCCTCTGTCTTTGGTTTATAAATGGTGATCTTGTCTCTCTGTCTTCGCATGGACTTTCTTCTGTCTCTGTGTCCTAATCACCTCTTCGTATAAGGATACTAGTCATGATTGAGGCTCGTGCATCTGAGCTCATTTTTACTTACTCACCTCTTTAAAGGCCCTGTCTTCGAATACAGTCACATTCTGAGGGGTGTTAGGACTTTAGGGGGTTAGGACTTCAACATATGAATATTGAAATGAAGTCATTTGGCTCATAATACCATTTTTGTCCTTTGTATGTCTTGAGAATTTCCTTTTACACTGTCTTACCTATTACTTAGATGTCATTTCTCCATTCTTAACCTCTCTTTGCCTCAAGTTCTCAAAACTATCATGCAGCCAACTTTAAGAGTTAACTGCCTGCCTTTCTGATTGCCCATTACACTTGAAGGACTTAGGATGCCATACCTGAAGGTCTTAGAGAGTTAGACTGGTCCTCCAAGCTTATGAATTTTCTAGAAACTTTTTAACTTGCATATGGTATTCTCCTGAAGAAGCTGTGGGTAAAGTCAGACATATTTGTATAAACTACTCTTTGATCATGTATGAGTGCCAAGAAAAGGAGCCTTTAATTATTTTGAGGGAAGGTTCTGTGCATCTTTCTTAACCCTTTTCCTGGCTGCCCTGTAGATATTCCAGAAAGATTTGATGCCTTGTGGAATGGTCTGAGAACCAGACGGAAGCTAGATGAAGAACAAAATCAAAAGTGTCTCTCTTGTCTTGCATGATAGAAGCTATTATCACTAAGAAGGCAGTTGAGAGCAAATTATTAAGAATATGCACTGACTGTGTACAACGGCCAGTGTTTGTTCCTCATCAGCACAGGGAAGCATTCTAAGCTTTTGCCAGGATGCCTGCTATCGTCTGTCCAAATCTTCTGTGGCTGCCACTACAGACTTATTTCCCTGGAAACTTGGCAGCCCATGAGTTATGATGGAATTCCCAGGTGATAATGTATCTAATTTCCCTCATTGTACTTCTTTTATCCTGTAATGTGCTGTTGATCCCCGTGGCTGAGCTGTGATGGAGAATAGCCATTATTATTGTAATGGCATTATTCAGTCCATTAAGACTTAGAACATGCCTGGTAAAAATAGTGAAAGCTTACAAGTCTTCATAGCCACCTCAAAGACTAATAACTTAGTTATTAGTCTTTTCCTCAAGTAATCTTTGACAGATGTTTGGGAATAATTCTTTCCTGGGCTGATAGTATTTGATTTGTACTATATATTGTTCTAAATAAATGTAGGACCAATGCTCCATCCTATTCGAAAAAAGAAAAGGGGTCTCTGTAGAGAAACTATTAAAAAAGTTAAAGAGCCTTTACAGAAACGTGGTTTGGTGGCAAAGAAAGGGAAACCACCACCCCTTCCAAAGCTCACCAGGAGAAAAGTGAGAAATAAAATATCAAAATGAAATTGACTCCACACAAAGATATCTATCTGATCACCAGACAAAGCAAGTACCAAAGTGCAGAAGAATATTACAATAAATAACATCAGATTCTTTATTCAAGCCAGGCAAAAGTTATGTAGTTTTTGCTAACCAGGTTAATTATTTTCCTCATCTTCTTTTCCTTTAATATAAAAAAGGGATATAAGAAAGCAAGCCTGAGCATATTCTTGGTTGCTCTATTTCTTATGTTAGCCTAGCCAGAACGAGCTACAATACAAAGAAGTTATGCTTTAGAAAACAATCTATTTAATATAATTCAATGCTACACAAATCTTTATTTCTTAATATGGACTATTATTTGCTACTGGAAAGAAAGCAGAGCGAGATATGGCCCTTTGGGGAGATGGTTAAATAAGAAATACATTTCCAGATGACGTCACATGTAAATAGCATTCCGAAATCACTAGGCATCAAAATTAATCAGGCTGAATCCATTGCTTTGTAAGGTGTAAATCTCTAGCCTTACTTAACCTTACTTTGGTGCTGGGACTCCCGAATCATGAGGAAGGTATGATTCTTATTTCTTCTTATCACCCAGCCTGAGTGTTCTCAAGACAGGAACATGACTGAGAATGCTGGAAAAAACATTACGTTAATCTACATTGTAAGAGTACCATGCAAACATTCGCTTGTTTCCAACACCTTGTAAATGTATCTCGTTGTTGACTCAAAATGAACATTTGGTGCAGATACTGAGAAAAAAGAATGTACATAGATAGAACAGGGATTTCATTACTTCTCTTATAGGCCTCAGCTGTAGAGATTGTTTAACCAACAGGAAACCCAATCTCTGTTAGGTATCTTGTCTGAGATGATATTAAAAATATTCAACAACCAGTAGGAAATGGGACCAATGAAAATGACTCAGGTCCCCTGCTGAGACTGGCATTGACCTGTTAGTTGTTGAATTGTGGAAAGAGGGGAAAGGGACCGGATGATCGGTGGTAAGGGTATGTTTGAAGCAGTGATATTTATCATCTATTTATGCAAGTATTTTAACATTTTAATAATTGATACAGTTATCTGGGTGCATGCCAGTTGATAACTGGCCCTACATATTGATAATTTTACCATGCAGACTACACTCCTCAGATAACTCTGGTTCTATTACACTGGACTTTATCATCATGTAATCTGTCCTGCCTCTCTCTCTGTCTCTCTCTCTCTCTCTCTTTCTCTCTATTGAATTCTGGGGGTGTAGTAGTCCATTGTTTAGAGAGAATTTAGAAGTTTTCCTATATTAGGAAGTGTATTTATTTCCTAGGAATGCCATAACAAAGAATTACAAACTGAGAGGCTTAGAACAATACAAAGTTATCATATCATGGCTCTGGAGGTGAAAAGTCTAAAATAAAAGTGTTGGTGGGGCCGGACACGGTGGCTCACACCTGTAATCCCAGCACTTTAGGAGGCTGAGGCAGACAGATCACTTGGGATCAGGAGTTCGAGACCAGCCTGGCTGACATGGTGAAACTCTATCTTTACTAAAAGTACAAAAAATTAGCCGGGCGTGGTGGCAGGTGCCTGTAATCCCAGCTACTCAGGAGGCTGAGTCAGGAGAATTGCTTGAACCCGGGAGGTGGAGGTTGCAGTGAGCTGAGATCGTGCCACTGCACTCTAGCCTGGGTGACAAGAGCACGGCTACTTCTCAAAAAAAAAAAAAAAAAAAAAAAAAAAAAAGTGTTGGCGGGGCCAAGCTCTCTCTGGAGGCTCTCAGGGAGGATCCTTCCTTGTCTCTTTCTAACTTTTGATTTGCTGACGATCTTTGGCATTCTTTGGTTTGCAGCCGCAGCACTTTGATCACGGCCTTGTTGTCACATGGCATTCTCACCTTTAGTGCCTGTGTGTCTTCCCCTATTCACATAAGGATGCAAGTCATATTGGATGACTTATCCTACTATCCTACTATGTCTATCCTACTCCAATATGACCTTATCTTAGCTGATTACATCTGTAGTGACCCTATTTCCAAATAAGGTCACACTCCGAGGTACTGGCGGGTTAGGATTTCGTCATATCTTTTGGGAGACACAATTCAACTCAGGACAGGAAGGAAAAGCCCCGGCAACCGAATTGTATTGTTCTGCTAGATGATGACAATCCATAATTAGAGAAGTTGCTCCAAAGTGGGATACATACGTTGGAGGGCAGCGTAGAATGAAAGTTTTAGAACATCTATTTATATTTATTTTAATCATATTCCATTACATTTTTGTTATAGTCTGTTTCATAACACATTTAGTGTATAAATATAATAATAAATGTCTATGTGTTAAAAATGAATGAAAATACCTACATTGGGAGTGGGCTGAATCCACAGAAAGTTTTACTGATGGTGGTTCAGGGAATGTAAGCAAAAGGATTTCAAACCAATGTAAGAGCATGAAATATTAATGACATATGTCAGAGAAAAATCTCTGTGTAGGTTTTTCATAGCCCCAATTCAAGTTAGACTGGGCAAGAAATGAGATTATTTAGGCAAAAAAAGGGAGGAGCACTAAATTCATCCACAATTTTAAAAGTATCTTCTTTCAAGAGGCTTTTGGACAGTAACATTTCCAAAAAAATATAGTGTTTTATGCCACAGAGAATCAAGTTGCATTGTATATACTAAATGGTCAAGCATTTTCAAGAGCGTGACAAAATAAAAACACACAAATTTATATCTCAAAAAGAAAGTATCTTCTTTCATGTCAGATCATCAGCACAGAAGCCCTCGATGCATGCAAACGCAAACACAGGCTCTGCAGATGAGATGTGAAGAAGCAATTAGGGAAGGAAGGAAGCGACAGTTTGGAGGCTGGGTCCTGACCCAGAAACAACATGGAGTAGATCTTGGATTTGCTTTTTCTTATGTCCAATGCTACAACGATTACTTTATCTGTGGTGAGGAGTGTTGTAAAAAACCATTGTTGGAATGCCACCAAAATACTTCTTTCCCTTATAGCATCATCACCAAGCTTCTAGAACGAAGCAATAACAGTTGCCACTTGAGCCATTCTCCAGCTGTTGTCATGTTTCAGTCAGACAGGAAGTGTTGGCGAGTAATATGGGATTTATTGGGAGTGTTCCTTTACGTGAGTCCAGGAAATAAGAACTAGAGATGAGCTTGGGTGCCTCTGCTTCTTTTATTTCTATGGAACATTCTTTGGGGTCAGTTTTGAATAATCATTGGGCATTATTGGATTTCTATCACTATTTTTCGCATGTTCTTGTGATTGTTCACCAGGGAATATTTTATAATATTCATATTAAATTTTTATTTCTTAATTTCTTGCCTCATTACTTCCATTTGCGTTGGCTTCAGCCTCTCTAAGTATTACTTTCCCTTCCTTGTGGTTCATACCCTAATCATTGAATATTGATGTTCTATTTATTTCTCTGCACTCACTTTGTTTTTGACCAAGTTATATAGTTATTTGGTTTTCAAGTAATTCTTTCTCACAGTTACCCAAGAATGTACGCTAGAAAATGTTGCCCATAACTGCTTAAACATAAAAGAGGATATGTATTCTTGTTTTCCATCTATGTTACAGTCTGTTTCTGAAAGATCCTTTATTATGAGTAGAATAAAATCTGCTGGACTTGGAATCCACATTCCCTTTTAAATTAAAAGTATTCCCAGACTTTCAAATTTTACATTCCTTAGCATGATCTCTTCTCTATAAAGACAGAAGAGCAGACAGAAAATTCTGATTGGTCATTTCTTGAGCTAGAAGCAGCTATAATATTCCTGTTCTCCATCCTTTATAATTACTTTCTCATAAATACTAAACTACACCCCCCTGAGCATCTAGAAGATTTAAACACTGATCAAAGGCAGGTTTAGCTGTATCCTCAGGACAAGCTGATTCAATGAAGAAAAGCTCAGGCTCTTGGAGGGCTTTTGGAAAGAGAAATAAATTAACAATGAGCATTTAACAGCAGTAAAAACTGCTGAGCAGAGGCAGACCTGATGTTTTAGGGGATTTGAGATATTTGGAGTGATGAGATGAATAGGAAAAGCTGTTCCAATTAGGAAGACAGAGTGAAAAGGTGTGAGATGTGGTCTTCTAGTTCATTCCACTGGTGATATAGAGCCTTTCCTGGACAGATTTTTATCTTTTTTGAGTAATTATTATCCACGTTATAATTTCGTGCATGCTGCTTTTAGGTAAGCTCAGAATTATAGTCACGGCTTGAGTAAAGATCTCATTGCAGTTGAGTACTAGCAGTACCACTGCTCTTGCATGAATTGCATTCTTTCTTGACCAACTCTGTTAATGGGTGTCCTTATGTATGAAACTGATTTTCTTACTAATGGCAGGATTCTATCTGGTTAGGATATTCCGTGAAATGCCCAAGGGTGTATTTTGCTTAAAAGCAAGGCTGGCCAGAGAGGTTTGGTTTATGTATTTATTTTTAAATTTCTTTTGTACCTAGGATAATAAATATATTCCTCTAGTCTTGGATAATAATATAAAATTATAGCCATACTGACAAAATTAAAGAAGACATTAACAAACAATTCAGATTAAAATATAAAATTCATGTCTTTGGCAAGTACACACAGGATTGTGGTTTTGCCCAAGGTGTCTAATTAATTACTACAATTTTTCAATTCCCTGTGTTCAATAAAAACACGTCTGTGAAATGCTATTCATAAAAGCAGAACTCACTGGTCATTAAACATGCAAATATCCACAAATAAATACACAATTCTCTGTTGCAGCAAATGCTATCATTAGACTAAATATGTGGTGGACATTTTTCTACAGTAAGTATTTACTTTTCCTACAGTTTGATCTTAAAGTACTACAGTTGGTTGGCCAGGGCCTCATGAGTTGCTGCTGCAATCTCCGCATTGTTAATGGGTATATGAAGCTCAGGATGATGTCCACAAGATGATACTGCTATTGGAAAACTTCTTCATTCTTCCTGTCTAACAAAAAGCATAATGGATATGTGAATAGTGCCTATTTTGTACATTTTCCCTCAGGTAAGCTGTGATAGGCATTTGGGAATAATTCTTTTCAAGGCCTGAAGTATTTAAAGTGCACTCTATATTGTTCTAAATGCAAGACCAATGCCTCATTCTATCAGAGAAAAGAAAAAGGGTATCTGTGGGAAACTATTTAAAAGATTAAAGGAGCTTTGACTGAAATGTGGTTTGGTGGCAAAGAAAGGGAAACCACCATCCCTTGGTACAGTATTAAGGCTATATCTGGGAAAACCAACAAAACGTGTCATATGTGGGTAGATCATGACACTGAAACCATTAGCAAGGACTTTTTTTTTTTTTTTTTTTTTTTTTAAACAGCATTTCTTGTGCTAGTTTCCCAATGCCAAGAATGGCTTCTTTGTTTATTCTTGAACTCCAATACCTATCACAGTACTTGGTCCTTACTTGGTACTCAATAAATGTTTGTTGAATGAATCTATTTTTTACACTTTAGTATCAAACTATCACATCTGAGTGATTTTGTAATTTTATTCAGCTGATGATATTCTTTATACCAGTGCAATTTTCCATATACTCACGTGTGTTTTATTTCTCATCATATTAGTTTTTCTTTCTTTGAACTTTGTAGTTCCCTGAATTGCTTAGTATTGTTTATATATGACTAAAGGCCCAGGTAGATAAGATGGTATCTTTCTTTGTTTATTGTTTATGTATGACTAAAGGTCCAGTGAAAGGTAAAAAAATGAGTTTGTTAGATTTCAAAATCAGTCAAAAGGTAAAATCAGTCTGAAGATAAGATACCATCTTATCTAACTGGACCTTTAGTCCAGTGAAAGGTGAAAAATGAGTTTGTTAGATTTCAAAATCAGTCCTAACTAAAAACCATTTCCCCTACCGGATGTTGTAACTCACATTGTTACAATTTATGGCTTAATGAAACATTTATTTTTCTGAACAACTTGAATTTCAGTGAGAAGATTTCTTAAAATAAGGACATTCTATTTTTCATTATAGTATTAAGAATGCTGGAACAAATATATTTTCTACTTACATACTTGAGTTCAGTTGAATTATTTTACCGGGTATTTGCAAGATGACCTGGAATATCTTGGAAGTTATTATATATAAATTATACATACACATATATGTGTATAGTTCCTGGTATTGGGCAACTAGTATAAGGAATGCTGCAAAAAAAATCCTTGCTAATGGTTTCGGCATCATGATATATATACACATATATATGCATATGTGTAATTACACATATCTATATGTATAAATAACTATATTAATATACTTATATAAGCCAGTACATATTAATAAATGATCAACATACCTATATTATTTATATATAAACTATATACAAATATAACTATATATATACACACATACACACACACACACGTATATATATAGTTGTAGAAAGGGTCTTTTTTAGTGAATTAAGACTTCATGAAAGGCCAGTTATAGTGGTTCATCGTGCCTGTAATCCCAGCATTCTGGGAGGCTAGAGGATCACTTGAGCCTAGTAGTTCAAGATCAGCCTGGGCAACACAGCAAGATCCCATCTTAAAATAAAAAAGATCTCATGGTAACTAATATTTGGTATGTATGATACATGACTTTAAGCAATATTATGTGACATCACCTTTCTCACATTCTAGGTTGCTGTTTACATTTTTGGTTCAGTAATGAAACAAACTCACAACGCAGTAAACCAATCAACATTTTATGCATGGAGTTTTCTAAATCCTTCATGTGGCTTTGGTAGCATTTGGATTAGAAGCCTTTGAATTCTGTCCTGAGTGCTCACCCATTATCCAGTGATTTACACAGTTTACAGGAGGACACCGAAAACACAGGCTTGACCGCATTTACAGATGGCACAGATACCAGATCCAAAAAGTTTTTAATGATCTGGAAGCATGAAGTGAAATAAACAAGGAGCCCAGATTTCTTGAAGACCTCCTCTATGCCAGGCATTTTTTGTCTCTCAATTCTTTGAGAGAACCTATGGCATGAAGTTATTAATTTTTTTCTAGATGGCAAAACTGAAAATAAAGCATATTCAATTAATTTCTCAAGGTCATGGGCTTGAAAATACTGTGACAGAAAAAAATATTTTAAGTCTTCCTGATCCTAGAGTCTATCTTCTTACATTAAAATAAACATATTAAATAAATAAGCACAATCAGTTTAGGAAAGATTTGTTTTGATAGAAATCCATGCAAAGCAGGTCAGGGAATTTCAGTTGACCGCAAATTCAATGGGGAACATCAGCTGATGAGAGAAATGTACAGTGCAAAGTATTTCATTGTACTTAGTGCTAGTCAGGCTTAATAAAGGGTATCATACTTTGGTACCTCATTGCATTAACAAACAGGAAGGCATTCTGAGTAAGAAAACATGAAGACAAAGATCCTGAACCTTTATCTTGTGGGTGACAGCTAAGAATGCTCAGGTAAGAAATGACTATAGTGACGGCAGGGGATGGATGAGGGCTACAACATCTGTTGCAATACATACACTGAATGGTGACTTTTTCTTTTTTTAATTGACACAGGGTCTAGCTCTGTTGCCCGTGCCAGAGGGCAGTGGCGCAATCATAGCTCACTGCAGCCTTGAACTCCTGGGCTCAAGTGACCCTCCTGCCTCAGCCTCCCAAGTAGCTTGGACTGCAGGTGCATGCCACCATGCCCCACTAATTTTTTTATATATTTATTTTAAGTAGCAATAAGCTCTCACTATGTTGCCCAGGATGGTCTTGAACTTCTGGGTTCAAGTCATCCTCTCGTCTTAGCCTTCCAAAGTGCTGGAATTACAGATGTGAGCCACCATGCCTGCCCTGATGGTGTTTTTAAAAGAGGAATTAGTTGTGGTCAATACAGATTTATTTGGAAGAAATGGAATCTGTGCTTAGAAGCCAAAAGGCCCATTATTATTCAATAAAAGGAAGCTCTTTAGAACACTTTGAACCTGAAAGAGTTAATGAGGCATGAGACATTAGGGTTCCCATATTTAGTTTAGATCTATGTGGCACTATTTTTAGAAGGTTACATTGTTTTTAATATTTTATATAGTAGGCTAGGCGTGGTGGCTCACGCCTGTAATCCCAGCACTTTGGGAGGCCGAGGCGGGCAGATCACAAGGTCAAGAGATCAAGACCATCCTGGCCAACATGGTGAAACCCCGTCTCTACTAAAAAATACAAAACGTAGCCGGGCGTGGTGGTGTGCGCCTGTAATCCCAGCTACTTGGGAGGCTGAGGCAGGAGAATCACTTGAACCCAGGAGGCAGAGGTTGCTGTGAGCCTAGATTGCACCACTGCACTACAGCCTGGGCAACAGAGTAAGACTTCGTCTCAAAAAAAAAAAAATTATATAGTATAATTCTAATAACGGGATGCTCCACTTCACTTGCAAGTACTTGCATATGGAAGTGTTTTTTTCCCCAGTATGAGGAGAGATCAACAGTAAATATCTATATTATTTCTATTGCTGGTCAATGCAGAAAATATTTGTTAAGCACGAAGAGTGTGGATGTGTTTGATGACTACAGAACTAAGGATTTCTCAAAGAAACGAAGAGAGAAGTCTAAGTTCAGGTGTGGAGGCCCTTGCCTAATTTGCCTCTTCACTTTTGCCCAGAAATAATTTGGCCAGGGATTGTGTCACTATTGTTGAATTAAACCAGACAGAATCAGGCCTATAAGAAGAGCCTTCTAGTAGAGGAAATGATTCTGTGAAAATTGTAGATTTGATAACTGACATGGGAGGTGTTTACCTTCTTTTGAAATGATAACTGACATGGGAGGTGTTTACCTTCTTTTGAAAAGCAGATTTAAAAAATTGAATTAAATATACACACAGACTTTTACACTCATTTTCAGGGAAGCAAGAACTCTATCATAATAATCACCAAATATCAATTAATCAGAAGGAAAAATAGGCTTGCAGGAAGAGAAAATCAGTTCCTTTAGACAAATGGTATTGACATAGAGATTCCAGGTATGTCTAGTTATATACCATACATTCTGGATCAAATAGAGAGGCTTGTGACTTGTATCAGTATTACCTGGCTTCACAGCAGCAGGAGCAGAGAAAATATGCACTATGTTTAGAGATGAATTAGGAGAGTATGTCCGAAAGAACCAGGGATGCATGGGCAGGTAGATTTGGTCAGGCATATTTATAATAACGAGCCATTGGATTTGGGATTGGGTGGAGGGAATAGAGTCAGAAAACCATTGGGTCATCTTCCATAATAAAAGAGAACATCTGTGGAGTTATAAGTAGAATAGCCTAATATTTCATCTAATAGCTTTGTTCAATCCTTAGCACCTAAGCTTTCTTGTATCAATGTAAAGTATGTGTGTGTATATATGTATATATATTCATATGTGTGTGTGTATTATATGCATATGTGCATATGCATGTGTGTCATGAAAAAAGAAGAGAGCCCTGAAGAATCTTCAAGAAATTGTCAGAGATCCTTGTCCTTTAAAAGCTCCAGTTGCCCTTCTTGTCTAAACACATCAGTGCAGTGTGAATCCTGCATTATTCATGAACACATAAGGTCTGTATTTGTATACATTTGTCTCTTGGCTATTTATTTCTATAATCTCTGCCCCAATCCCTGGCCATGCTTTGTCTTTCTCTTTTTCCTACTTTTCTTTTTTTTCTGGTACTTTGAAAAATAAACATTAGAATAAGCTATTTTATTCCTTACTTTTTTCCTTTAACATACGGCATTTGCTTAACCTCTTGGAGAGTTGTGGTTTTCTGACCCTGGAGTTCCGATGGGAAAGATAATGAGAAGTGTTTATCTAGCACATCCAGGCCAGCAAGCTAAGAAAAACATTGTGCCATCTTAGTATTGACAAGGTGACAGAGAGCCCACACTTGCCTCACATGCTGGCCACTCCCAATGCTACATCCCACTTTACTCTTGCTGGAGGACTGACATTAATGCTTACTGTTTAGAGGTCTGGGCATAATCTTGGTAGATTCTAAAAATCCTAGCAAACAGTGGTAGACAAGTCAAGGGTCTATAATTGTGTATAAACAGAAAAGTAAAGACTTACATATTTAAGCAACTTGCTAATCCCCATGGTCATTTAGTTCCCTAGTGGCTATTTTTAATTTGTCTTGTTTTTAGAGGCACTCTGAAAGCATGAGGCAGGTGAAAGCGTGTCTGTGTGTGTGTGTGTTGCTTGCATGCACATGCTTTTTCAAGAAGGTCTTCCTCTTTTCTTGTCAAGACTGCAGCTGTCAACTATTCCCCAAAGGTGTTGCCTAGAATCAGCATGCAGTGCTGTAGGCAGCCTGTCACTTAGATGAGACACCTTGTATATGTGCTGTAGTTCACTCTCTGACTTGCCTGTGTGCGCAATGCCATCTTGTCTGTTAGAAGACAGGGCCATCGTGAGATACAGTTTCTCTTTAAGATGTACAGTAGCTCTTCTTTCTTCAAAAGGAAAAAATAAAAAATAAAAAAAGCTACTCTTGCTGGAAAGGTAGAGAGAAGGGTCTGCGGGTGCCCTCTACCATTGTGGTTTCAATGTCTAAATCTTCTGGAGAGGATTGCTGCAGTGATGAGATGAAAGCAGCTGCCTTTCCAAGTACTGTCTATTTGCATTGATATTTACATTCTTTGCCAAAGTGACATCATTACCATTTGCTTAGTATTTGCGCCACAGGGATATGTTTTACATAATTTAAGACTTGGAAGTGATGATAATGTATTTCAGATGGGCAGTAGAGGCCACCGGGTGCTGAATTTCATCCCCTTTCTTCTTAAGGACCTTAGTGCATAAATGAGTCCCTAGTCCATATCCCTAAATCATATTAACAGTACTGCTTACTGGGTGCCAACAATATGTCTGGTACTGGACTAGATATATCTGGATATATTGTTTAGCCCCCATGACAACAGTATGAGGGTAGGTACCATTATCTCCATTATATAGTAAAGAAGCAAGGCTAGAAAAATTGGTGACTTGCACAGGTATGAATTCAGAGACATCTCACTGCAAGGACTTTTCTCCTTATGCTGTGCCATTCTATCTCCCATCTTGTAGCCTACTTGTTTCTTCAGATTTAAGAAACAGAAACCCTATATTTTCTCAGGACATGACACTTGAAATAACAAGAAAGAATATTGTGGGACTCTGACCTTGGTCTGTTTCTGTCTCTTTCATTCTCATCTTTACTCTAGGTGCCCAGAAACTCTTCTTTGAAATAAATATAAAAGATCTGTGTTTGCTTTGAGAGAAAGCCATGTAACATTGTCACAAGCCAGATTATTGAACTCTGCCAGATGGCCCTTATTTACCAAATATATGTTTTAGTTTTATATATGAACAGAGGTTTTAAAAAGATAAAGACGAACAAAATTGTATTTAATGTCCTGTATAATACCTTTTGCCTTGTTTACAAACTGGTCCTCTCTGACTGTACCTGCTCCTGATGCCCCATCCTCAGTGTCCTCCATCAGCATAAAAAATGTGAAACCTCTTTTTCAAAAACAAATTAAAAAAAAGTGCTCAGTCTCTCATCTTGAGATGGAGAATTAGAAGCAAATTTGCCCTTGCTTTTCTTCTTAATCTTCCTTCTTCCCACCTTCTTTCCCTCGCATCCTTCTTTCTTCTTTCTTTCACACCATGTGCCCCAGAATGACAGCTCAGGGAAAGTAGGCATTATAAGCTGAGTAGCCTTTTCTTTGATGTCCCTTGAAGGGTTCCTTATGTTCAGAGAATATATCACTGCATTTGCAGCTCCCCCAGAAGTGCTGTAGCTTGGAGGAGCCTATTACTTGCTTGAAGCTCTTTGGTGTAGACCTATAAATAGATTCTCATCTTTTCCTTGTAACCCCCGATAGATTCTTGATTCAAGGGTCAAAAATGGAGAGATGAGAGTTCAAATCTTCTTGGAACTTACTGACACCCTAGCTCCCTTTTAAGAACTTGTCCTCCTTACTAACACCATCTACATGGCCATCTGGGTCTTCTCAGCTCAGAAACACCCTGCAACAATGGCTGGTGGTAATAAGGGGAGGGCCCACTTGAATTAGCACATTCCCCCACAAGCACACACATCCATACTGCCTGGCCTCTATTTGTCCAGTTTCTTCCTCTTGTGCTGTTCTTCCCACCCTTCTCCTCAGTCCAGTTCAGATATCATCTCTGTCCCATGAAGTCTACCCTCTCCCAGGGGAAACCCTTTGAATTTCCATTGCATATTATTCTGTGCTTCTTTTTATGATTAATCCCATTTACCTTGTATTATATAAATATATTTTGGTCCTTATTAGATTATATATGCTTGGAGGAGGACAGTATCTTTCTTTGGTCCATTGGTGTGGCTACCACAGGCTCACAGCATGGCATTTGGTTGCCTAAAATGATATGTCTTATCCGTTATTTGATGTACAGATAAGAAGAGCCTTTATTTAGTTTGGCTTTCATTTTGTTCAAGAACAGTGGCACAGTTTGGTTTTTCTTGATATCTTTCCCTTATTCATGGTTGCTTTTCTCAAACAGCACTTGTGGGGCTTAATACCTGGATGATGGGTTGATAGGTGCAGCAAACCAGGTGGTACAGGGTCCTGTGTGACTCTACCATGGTGCACGTTTACCTGTGTAACAAACCTGCACATCCTGCACATGTATCCTGAAACTTAAAATTTAACAGAAAAGGAAAAAGAAAAAGAAATGATTATAAATGTAAAGTAATTAAAAGTATATTATTTAGAAGGGACAGTAGATATCAAAAAGGTAAGCATGTTTCATTCTCAAATGAAATACACAAATTTAGAAAAGTGACTTCAGCACCAGTGGTGAATATAAAAGGCTGTTGAGGAGAAGGAGCTAAAGTTTTGGTTGGGACTTGAAGAAAGGTGTGTCGTTATAGGCAGAAAACTTGCCATGCAGGTGATCACGTTACAATCAGTGTCAGACATTAACAAAACATTTTCAGTCAAGGGCAGAGAATAAATATTTTAGGCTTTTTGGAGGCTGATTACATAATTTGCACAATGAAATAGTGGGTCTCTTTTTCAAAAAGCAATAACGAAGTGTCATGAGAAGTACTTAAAACATAAAGCTCTTTTTTCTTTTTCCATGGTTTCTCTCTCTCAACTTGTCATGTTGTTTTATATTTGCTCTTCAGTGTCATTCTAAGGAAAGAAAATGTTAAATTATTAGCATGAATTTTGCCATTCATCTTTATGTTATGCCATGCCAGTCTTAAATAAGTTCTGAATAAGAACTTCTACTTCATTTGCAGAATTACTGACATAGGAAACATTTCTTATTTCATAGCTCATGCAGTGCATATATGTTTTGTTCTTACCAGAAAACTGGACACACTGCACAGATTAACTCACCTGTTTTTTTTTATTTCACTTCTTGATATACACATATTCAACAAGCACTCTCTTCCTTTGGCTTCCTAATGAGTAAGAAAAGACTGAAAAGAAAAGAAACTGAGTTGCTTTTTCTTTTCTTTTCCTTCTTTGACATAATTTTCAGCTGAGGTGGTTGGTCAATTTATGGAAGTAACATGAGTAAGAAAGGCTATAATTAGGTTCCTTAGTCATTTATGTTTCTTAGAATGCCATCGTTTTCTTTCTGTGTTCAAAGCAAGTTTTGATTCCAATGGAAAACATGTTCTTTAAGGACTGTTAGCATCCCAGCTTACTCAGAGTAGATGTGAGAGAATTTGCAGTCACTTTGAGTCTTCTTGAGTGTGCATCCTAAGTCTACCAGAATCTTCTACTCCTGGGGTATTGTGAGAGCTATAGTGGGTGAAGTGGCAAGAAACAATGGGCATGTGTATAGCATATCCATATGTTTATGCATCTCTCTTTTGCTATTGCACATGCTTAATTGTTTCATTAGACTTCATTCAAAAACACAAATTCAAAGATAAAATTATTAAGTGTTTCAAGACGGAGACAGTAGAATTTTAAACCAAGAGCAGGTGGTACAGGGTCCTGTATAAATCCACCGGCTGCATACCCATGAAGCTTCACCTGGGTTTTGCAAACCATATGGTCTCTGTCTCAAGTATTTAGCTGTTGTACCATGAAGCGCAGCTATAAATGATATGTAAACAAATGGACGTGACGGTGTTCCAGTAAAACTTTATTTACAAAAACAGGTGGCAGCCAGAATCTGGTCTGTGGGCCATTGTTTGTTGATCCCTAGTAAGGCAAAAACATGGAGATGAGAATATGTGAGCCTTGTTTGAGAATTGCTTAGCTAGTGTGAGGTAAGTCAGGGAATTTCAGAAGAAAGCCAATTATGAAAGCATGGATTGGACTGTTTGAATATTTCCCTCTAGGTGATAAAGTGACTGATGGCTTTAGCTACTGAATTAACATGATCAAAAGAGTTGTTTTTTTTTTTTTTTTGGAGACGGAGTCTTGCTCTGTCACCAAGCTGGAGTGCAGTGGCGCAATCTTGGCTCACTGCAACCTCTGCATCCTGGGTTCAAGCAATTCTCCTGCCTCAGCTTTCCAAGTAGCTGGGACTATAGGAACACACCACTACTTCCAGCTAATTTTTGTATTTTTAGTAGAGATGGGGTTTCATCATGTTGGCCAAGATGATCTTGATCTCTTGACCTCATGATCTGCCCGCCTCGGCCTCCCAAAGTGCTGGGATTACAGGTGTGAGCCACTGCACCTGGCCCATCAAAAGAGATTTTTAGTGAATTAATATGGAAGTGTCCTGTCACAGAGATAGGAAGGGGTGGATCTGTTAATAGACGGTGAACAAGGGAGCTATTGTGAGAGTCCAGGTATGAGATGATAACAACCTGGAGTATTAAGAAGGGATTTGCAATGATGGAAATATTTGATTCCAGAGGAATTTTAAGTGAAGTGTCACCAGGATGTGGAGGGTGATTTGATGTTGGGGCTGAGAGAAGAAAAGATGGGAAACTTCAAGGTCTTGTGCCTGGAAGGCTGCAAAATGGATAGCCATTCATTCCCTGAACCTGTATTGTGTATATCTTCTGTTTGCTAAAATAACCATGAACAGAAATGGCTGGTGGGCTGCCGATTTTAGGTGGCTGCAGAATTTTGGGCTATTCGAGTTGATGTTGGGTTGCCTAATACACATGATGCTTACAAGGCATTCAGGATGTGTCACTGGCATAGAGGAGTGGAGTGAGGGATAGAAGTAAAGGTAGGTAGCCCATCTTCACAGAAAGGTGAATTAGACCAGCGACAGCAGATACCATCTCCCAATGGAGAAAGCATAGAGAAGAGAAAGAAAAAGAAAGAGGCTCTAATACCCTAATCACTTACATACCTTAGTGTAGTCCTCTATGCTTTTCAAACTAAGTAGATATTTCACTTTCCTGTTTAACCTTGCCTGGAAAGATTGAGAGGTCCATGTCTAGTCACAATGTTAGAATGAAATAAATGTGTGAAATAAATCATGTTTATAGGGTAGATCCCCTTCATCTTCATCTTAGAGTCAAATGCCAAAGCCATTTGTTGGCTCAGTAACATTTCACTTAGAAAATGAAACTTTTATTTTGGCTAAACGAGTATGGTGTCCTGGTCCTTTCCCAAAAACATACCTTCAATTTTACCCTAGCTGGCTGATTGACTGTTTCCTTTACAGATGCAGTCTAGGGATGTTAAGGGCAACATCCTTTGTGATAATGAAAGCCTTATAACATATTTTTTCCAGTAACTTAGGATGCTGTATATTAAGCTGTATATTGGTGAATATTTTGTCTATGTAGAGAAATGTAAATGAGATTTTTTTTTCTTTTCATCATTCTTCTCTACAAATGTGCATTGAAAAGACACTGAACTTTGCTCCCATGTTTATGCACAAGGTATAAAAGTTGCTTATATTCCTAACCTCTCCACAGAGTTGTCTAGACACACAGGACTATTTAGTCAAATGTTCTGCAATTCAGTTCCACTGCTTGACTGTAATTCATCTATAAACCCAGAAAAATACTGCTGGAGTTCAGAGGCCCTGACTGCTATTAGACAGAGAAAACCTGCAGCACACTGGAACAATCACATTTAAAAGATTTGCCTCAAGCTTTCTATGGTCACTATTATTCTTTAATTTATGCTCTTAGATTTCAACTTCGAAATGATATTGAAATTTTCATTATAGGCAATGCTGAATCTGGAAAAATCCAAGGCGTTTTTAGGACAGTCACCTTTAATTACCCACCACCGTTAAGATTAGGAAGTAAATGCTAAAATTCCCATGTAAGTGTATTTTGCAAGAAATTTTCATACTATGAAATAATTGGTCTTTGTCTCTCATCCTGTCTGATTCTCTATCGAGACATATCAAACATGCACCCCTCTGCTCAAAGTGTAAAAAAAAAGTTTGCTTTTTAAAGTTTTAATTAAGGCTTTTGCTGTGTGTGTGTGTGAAAGTACTACACACTTCAGTTGTTTAGGCGTCATTGTTGAAACATTTAGACTGTATTTCAATCAGGCAGATACTTGTGCTTTGTTACATTCCCAAATGAGGAAATGTGCTGATTAGATGGAAAAGCATGTGTGTATCTTATAGTGTTAGCAATTTGGCATGGTTTTTGTTTTGTTAGCTCTCAGCATGGTTGCCTTAGACTATGTTTACTCCACATGGGTGGGCATGTGTTAAAGATACAAAAATCATCAGACCTCTGAATTGCATTCCTGAAGGAGACCTTAATTCTATTAGGTTGGTGCAAATTAAAATGCCATTACTCGTAAATGGCAAAAACCGCAATGATTTTTGCACCACCCTAATAGTGCTTATTGCTTTTGCCTCTTCTGTAATGAAAGGCTTCTAACTGGTTTGCCTGCCTTTGATTTTAGCTTTTTGTGTAGCCTTGGTCATATCAAGTTTCTGCTGAAAAATTGGCATGGGCTTTAATTTCCCAGTCTCATCTCCTACAACTCACCAGTATGCACCGGTAGTTCCAGCCCGCAATATGTCCTACGCTGTCGAGCTTACGCACCTTTGTGTATGCTGTTTCCTCTGCTGAGAATGTCTAGTGAGCTTCTACTCACCCTTCAAGACCAGATTTAAATGGCATCTTCCTTACAAATGAGTTGATTAATCTATCATTTTATTGATTCTGTCATTCAGAAACATTCCTTGACTGCATGCTATGCTCTGGGAAACTTTCTCTAAATGGACTCAAACATTTCTTCTTCTGGGTTTTCCCAGCACTGGGTACTCTGAGTCATTACTAATCCACACTGGGTTCTTGTTTTCTAGGCTTGCATCCCTCAATAGACTGTGAGGTCTTCGTGAGAATACAATTGCTTTTGTGTTTAGTTCCATATTCACAGCATTCATTCTAGTGTCTGGAACATAGTAGGGTTCCACTACATGCACTACACATTTGTTGACTAGAAAAATGATTCATTTTATGGAGGGACTGTCTTAGGAAATACTAAGTGGGGTGCCTTTCTGATACATTGTAATGACCACCCTTTTCTCTGTTCTCTAACATTGTATCCCAAAGTAGATAAACTAGAGTTTTATCCTTACCAACCATCTTTCTCTCATCTCCATCCTACTTTCCCAGCACTCCCCTGCACCCTCCTGCTGTGTGCAAAGCTCCAATCCCAGGAAAATACCATGCAGCGCTTTCATTCTAAAGGGGAGCAATTGAAAGCATTTCTTTGGTAATTTAAGCACACAGCAGCTACCTTTGCAAAAGCCTGGTTGCTAAATTATCCCCTCAACTACTCATTTTGCAGAAGGGAAAAGAAAAAAAAAACACTGGGGGGATAAAGAGACTCTAATAAGAAAAGAGTCTGTGTTTTCTTTAGGTTCAGCCTTATTCCTCTCCACCTCCTCTCCCTTCAGTGACTGCAAGGCTCCTGGTGTGGCTCGTTCTGCTACTTTTCCTTTTAATGTTTTAAATGCCACAAATGCCTGTCATAAACCACCTTCTTAATTATGCAGAAGTGGAGCTAAATGGTTAGTTAGCAGTTCTATTGCAGTTACTGCACTTTTTCAGGTCTGCTGCTGTTTTATGTGGCACTGTTTTCTAAGTTGCTGATTAAGATGATGTAGTGGGTGGAGTTCTTCTTCCCACCATTGGAGAAGGGCCGCTGACGGCTGGGATAATGAGTCCTTAGGCAATAGTTTATGGCCTAATAAGAATTAAGGATGGGAGCAAGGAGGCGGTGGAGAGTTATGCTCATTCATTTCCTTCTTGAAAAAGAAAAAGCCCTCTGGTTTTGTTCAACTTTTGCTCCTCTTTTATCCAGTGTAGATGCTGAAATTGCTAGAGAAATATCCATGATGGCTCTTAGAGAGCAGTCATAATCTTATTTGGACCTGATATTCTGAGGCTTTTAGGCATCTTCAGATATCCTTGTGCAGTGAAAGAGCCTTGCATTGGAGTTGAAATGATGACGAGAAAATTTAAGAACTGTGAGAATTTGAATCAATCTCTTCATTTTGCCATCTCTCTCTCTCTCTTTTTAAAGCCAAATATGAATAATGCTGTGTGCCCGTCTTGAGCCCTGAGAAGCTGCACTTCCAGGATAGTTCTAGGTCCCCACTGAAAATAAAATAATGTGAAATTGAAAGCAGCATGCTGTTGTAAAGTAGTGCAATCATTCGTTCATTCACAGGTACTTACCGAATGCCTACTATGTCCTAGGCACTGTGTGAGGCCCAGGGGATGGGGCTAAAAACAATATAAACTTCTTGCCTTTATGGAATGGCATTCTAGTCAGGTATACTGATATTAAACCAATCTGGAAATAAATATATACTCTTCAATGGTGCTATGAAAAAAATAAAGTAGAATGAGGGAATGGAGAGTGTGCTAGGGCATGCTATTTTGGGTGGAGAAGGTTTCTTTGTGGCAGTGACATTGAAGCAAGTGCCTGAATGAGGCAAAGCAACAAGAAGTAAGGATATCCAAGAGCATCGCATGCTGAGGAAATAGCAGGTATAATCACCCTGAAACAGGCATGCAGTTGGCTTATTGGAGAAACAGTGGGAGGCTGATGGCTAGAAGACAGTGAGCCCGCAGGACAGGGGGTAAAGTGAGGTCAAAGAGATAACCAGGAGCATACCGTGTATGGCCTTGTAGGTGGACAAATGGGCTTTGAATTTAATATAATTGAATTTATATTTTAAAATCATCTTGGCAGCTGGGTGCCAATTATACCATAAAGAGGCAGAGTAGAAGACTGGAGCCACCGAGGAGGCTGCTGCAGGAATCTAGGCAAAAGATATGTTAGTGTGGTAGTGGCAAGCGTGTTACATTATTATGATGTCCTTGGCTTTCTTAAGTGTTTGCTTCATAAATCAGTAGAGTTGTGAGCTGTGACTTGGACCTGATAATGAATCATTACTTATTTTAAAATTGATACATACAATAATATTCTTAATTTTTTATAAGCTGATATAAAATATTGAAGGAGGATTGGTCTTATTTTGCATCTGTTTATTAAACATTAGACTGGAGATAAGTTTGTGAGGCCCTAGAGCCAAATAAATATTCCCAGCCTTGCCTGGCAGACAGTGATTGGGTGTGGAGGTTACCCAGCCTCCATGTTGCCTCAGTGACTCCCTTTCCTGTCCTTCACTAGGTAGGAGGCAAAAAGCTCAGCAGTGCCACGTAGGCTCTGCTCTCCTAATTGCTGTAAAGAACTGTGCTGTTTCTTCTTCAAAATGTTGATTGCAGGCAGCTACAGGGATGTGCTCTTATGTTACAGTATAAAGATTTTTTATTGTAAAGAAAAGAGATTTGTTGGCACGGTGGGATGTGTGTATTTGTGTGTGTGTGTGCAAGTAGCTATGCTTGCACTGGGATACTATTTTACTTTGCTTTTTTCCTCTCCCATTATAGGAAGTAATTTTTGGAGGAAAATAGTATGACAGTCCTGATACTATTTTATTTTTTTTCTTCTTCAGAGTAGGTACAGCAGAAAATCCTGAATTTATGCTTGTTCTATTTTTTTCTCCCTATTATATTTCTGTGTGTTCACACCCTTCTATTAACAGAGAAAGTTTATGCTATATTCTGTACTCCTTTTACTCTTTTTATTAAGAGAAAGTGAGAAAGCTGTCC
The DNA here is from genome assembly GCF_028885625.2 of Pongo pygmaeus. Lineage (NCBI taxonomy): Eukaryota > Metazoa > Chordata > Mammalia > Primates > Hominidae > Pongo > Pongo pygmaeus. The sequence goes on from NC_072388.2 coordinate 78,291,622, forward strand.
TAGAACTATATAAAATATACGTATATATTTTTCCACATCTGAAGCATAAAGGAATTGTAATTCATGGGAATAGAGTGTTAAGGGCTTATACAATGATATATACTACATATATATCATTGTATGTATGCATGTACATATATTGCACATATATACATATCACTTTTTGGCTCCACGTTTATTATTTTCAAGTTTCTTTTATATAACCCCAGCTGCTCTTCTGCATTTAGTTAAGTTCAGTCCTACCATGTCTAGAACCCCCTTCTATTCTGCCTACATTCACGACTTTCATCCCTAAACTCTGGTCCCGTTTATCTGTCACTTAGCATTAACTACGTTATAATGCCATTTATCCCTTTTGTGCATGCATTATTTCCACTAAAGTGGATCATTTGCTTTTTTAGGGCAAATATCATAATATGTGCCTGCTTGTATGCTCCACATCTGCATCAGTTCAGACATTTTGGTTGCAAGCAACAGATACTATAGGCTTAGACTACCTCAAGTTGGTCGGGAATGTATTAAAAGTCTTTGGGGTAGCTTACAGAATCAAAGCAAAGACTAAAGGAAGAGGTTTCCAAAAACAATCAGAGAATCTTGGGAGGTCTAGGTAGCAGGGACTAATTAATAGCTATTTTAGGCTGCAGCTGCTAGAATGCATAGACTCCAATTATTTCCCCCCATTCTTACAACAACCTGCTGAAGCCTCCAAGGTGTTGGGTCACGTGCTTACCCCTTAGAGAAGTAGAAAAAAAAATCACCTTTTGACAATCCTACACATCTGTGAACAATGGGAAGGAGATGTAATTTCCCAAAAGAAAACCGGGCACTGTGTGGCCCAAAACAATTGTCCTCTATAATATCAAGCATACTTTGGTGTCCACAGTTGGAGCTCTTTACAGGTTTGGTGTCAGTGATGGTGATGACAAGGAGAAGAAAGAGTTGTAAATGACTTTGCTCTTTTGAGTAAGTGATCATCAAATGTCCTTGCAGATAGAATGGCAAACAAATGGCATGGCCTGTCAATATCTGAAGTTAATTTGGGCTGGCTGTCCTTTCTTTTTGGATATTTAGGTTTCAGTAATGATTTCCCAAAGGCCACAATAATAAACATGTGTTATGTTATAAAAAGCGGGTGCTGCGTACACTGGAAGCAAGGCCCCCTAATTGAATCACCTGTGCTATGACTCTTTCCACTCCTAAGGCATAATTGAAGCACTATCTCAGTTGGCATCTTTGTGGTTTCCATCCACACATTCTTACTTTCTGGTAGCTGGATTATGAACAACCCCAGGGTCAGGCTTGTGTAGAACCCAACATCTTACATATTTTACTATTGATAAAATACACCCTGAGTATAAATGTTCACATAACACTTTCTCTCATCTCTATAGTTATGTTTCTTTCTTATGATCTTGGCCACATACTTTAAACTCCTTGGGAAAATATGCTGCCATTAAAAACGCTTCACCCATGTCTTGAAAAATGACAGGCTAAAGATGTTTTTCTTCCAATTCTGTCGTATATTTCTATTCCCTAGATTTAAATTTCCTGGACTTAACTGTTCCCTATAGTTAGCAGAAACATTATTTTAAGAACAATTTAAATTGAACTTCATTGTGAAACTGGCTACTGAATCTGAGTCGGGACCTTCTTCTGGAGGGAGGTAATTAAATATTTCTTATTGATGCTATTTTAAATGTGTTGAATGAAAGGAGTTAATTATACAGCAGGGAACATGGCAGAGTTCTGACTAATAATGAGCTCAATGTTTAATATCTTCATCTTTGTTAGAATCATTAAAGTTGTTCGAACCAATCAGATGTTTCAAGTGAATGTAGACTCATAGCTAACCAGCTCCAAATGGAAATCCCTCACAGATGCAAGAGCTGATATATCTAATGATGACTTCAGGAAAAGGATGGCGATATATTTCTTTCTTCCATGCAGTATAATCTGTTTCAGTTGGTCTTCCATTGTGATGGTAAAGAGAAAAGAATAAGTCTCATTTCCAGAAATTGCATGTGTTATAATGGAATGATGTTTGTGCCTGGACATAAAAAAGAGGAAATGATTTTGTTTTTTCCTTAAAGTTTTACATAGCCAATCTCTTTGGAATCTGGTGCAATATTGACATTTCTGTGCTGCTAATTCTTCACATGATAAATGCATTAATGCTGCATCTTAGGATGCCCAAGAATCACTAGAGGACCAAGCATAGTCCTAAAGAATGGGTCTCCTGTAATACTGTTTTAGAGAAATGTAGGCTCTTGAGGTCGGGTTTTTCATACCGTATTACTGGTTTGTTCTGTGTCTTTAAATAAATTTTGCAAACTCCTCGACACTCAAACTACTTCCTCTTAAATTTCTCCTCCCTTCTGATTGCTTCACCAAACAGCATGTGGCTTTGTTTTTATCTACAGGACTCCTAAGACTCTGTCCTGTCCTGTCTATGTTGGGGAATGTAGAGTACAGAAGATTATTTCATTGGTTCTCCATGGAAGTCCTTTTACCCAGCTGTGAGGATTGTAACAATGATTGGCGGTGACATCACTCTATTACTGATCTTCACATATGGGAGTTGGGAGACTTTGAGGAATCAGTAGGGTGAATTTACCAAGTTCTCCCATGAGCCCAGGCAGCCGGTGTGTGTGTGTGTGTGTGTGTGAAGGAAGAATAAGTGTTAGGACAGAACAGCCGCCATCATGGGAAAGGGAAATCCTAGGTCCACCTAGGATAGTTACATCGCGGAGAGGGTTACTTTGGGTAGTTATGGCAGCCTTGAGGGTTTACAAGGATAATATAACATATATGATTTATATTTTTGAACTTCGATTTTACCACTGCGCTCCCTCCAGTGTACTTAGTAGAGATAGGATCATGTGTATGAAGAGCTCAGGCTTTAGAATCCCATAGGTCTGGATTGAAATCTCAGTTCTGACTTTTACTACCCATGTGCCTTTGGACAATTTATGTATCCACTATCAGCCCATTAGATAACCTTTAAAATGGGAATAAAGTAGTGCTTGCTTTGCACAATTGCTGTATGGATTAAATGAGATAATTCAGGTAAAGCACATAGTTGAATGCAGAATTAATTTATCACATATTATTAGAAATGTGGTTGAAGATTGTTGTGTTATTTAGATGAATCAAATTAAAATCTTTCATTTTCAAGTATCTAAGACTTCCAAGCACTAAAACTTCCCTCTGAATTTTACCACTCATCCCAGCTGGAGATCAAAGATAACAATTTTTTTGTGTGTTTGTTAATTATTCGACATGTTTCTTCTCAAATTAAGGGAAAATGCTTATTTTGGAGTCACTGTTCAGAATGAAAATGTGAGACTAAGTATTTATTTTGCAAAGCACAACAGAATAGAGAAGAAAAATTGGGCATTCTGTAGGGCGACCCATTTGGAAAAATAAATCCTACCCCCTTTTGAAGGGGAGAAATTAATGAGGTGAGCGTCAGTCCCTCCCTCCCCACCCAGTGACCTCTCTCTGGGATCACACACCAACAGGCTATGATGAAGTGTTGCTGCAGTGCAATGGAGCAACGTTACCTTCACAGTAACAGCTTTTCTCTGGCCAGATTACTTTATAGCCAAAGATGTGGTTATTTTCACCTAAACGTTTCATTTAAATACATTGTAAAGTGTGACCTAGGAAAAGGAGAGAAAATCATTCTAAGCTGTATAGAGTTGGATTGTTTATATCTGTAGAAATGCTGCACATTAACCATTGACTCTCAACTTGAATGTACATCAGAATCCCCAGGAGGGCTTGTTAAGAAACAGATTCCTAAAACCTTACTCCAAAGTGGGTGTCAGGTGGAGCCTGAGAATTTTCATTTCTAACAACCTTCCAGGTGTTGCTGATGCTGCTAGCCAAGGAACCACACTTTGAGAAACACCTTGAAAGTGTGTATTTTTGTGTCTTGCTATTCAAAGTATGCTCCCTGGACCACCTGCATTAGCATCACCTGAGACCTTGTTGGAAATGCAAATTATCAGGTCCCACTTCAGATCTAATGAATTAGAATTGCATTTTCATCAACTCCCTGAAGTGACTTGTTTGCATATTAAAGTTTGAGGAACACTGATCTAGTGATTATAGCCAAGGACTTTGGAGAGTTGAGAATCTGAGACAGTCAGCCCTGGATTCAAGTCTCACCTACTGCCATTTTCTAGCCCTGTGATTTTGGGGGTGTTGTCATTTTTCTTCTTTTTAATTCCCAATTTTATCTGAGAAATTGGGATGATCATACTTGAAAAGTTGTGAAGATTAAATGTGATAATATAGGTAAAATGCATACAATTAGTAGTGTTGTTAAATTATGTCTTCATTTCTTTTTATGTGAAACCTGTCCTGTGAAACCATTAGAAACAGCTGTTTGAAGAAGATATTTGAAATTCTCTCTGAAGTGTTTTCCTATGTCCTGTTTTGAGAGAAGCTATTTTCACAGTATGGCATTAGATTGTCCTCACTATATTATTTTGTGTGTGAGTGACAGCTGTAGAGATATATAATGGTTTGAGTTTGCCAAGTCACAGCCCCCTCGTTTGACCTCTGAATTTAAGGGTGTGTGTGTGTGTGTACGTGTGTGAGAGAGAGAGGGAGAAAGAGATACAGATAGACATTTTGTTGGAGGAGGAGTGTGAGGGAAAACCTAGGGTGTCTTCTTTCTTCTCTAATAATCAAATATGACATAGGCTTTCAAAGATAAAATTTGATCTGTAATATTTGACAACACTGGTTAGTTGGCCCTAACCTCACTGATATATTATGAAGATGAAGGTTATGCTAGTTAATAAAGTGTTTGAGAACATCGAAAGGTGCTATATAAAATTAGATATTTGACTTTCTATTTACGTATGTATGTATGTATGTATGTATGTTTTGAGACAGAGTTTTCCTCTTGTTGCCCAGGCTGGAGTGCAATGGTGCGATATCAGCTCACCACAACCTCCACCTTCCAGGTTCAAGGGATTCTCCTGCCTCAGCCTCCCAAGTAGCTGGGATTACAGGCATGCACCACCACCCCCGGCTAATTTTGTATTTTTAGCAGAGACAGGTTTCTCCATGTTTGTGAGGCTGGTCTCGAATTCTCGACCTCAGGTGATCTGCCCACCTTGGCCTCCCAAAGTGCTGGGATTACAGGCATAAGCCACCGCGCCTGGCCTGACATTGTTTAATTTTTTAAAGTACAGCCCTTAGTGATAATTTTTCTTTTTCTGTAGCCAAAGAGGATTCTAGTATTTTGGCAGTTGGAAGATATCTTAGCCCTCTCAATGCCCTCATCAGTTGAGAAATAAGCCTGTTTCTTTTAGTATTTTATATTCTCAAAGCTCAGAAATTTCAAAGTCATGTTATGTAAAAATGAAGTATAATGGCTGCAGAGAAAATAAATTAAAATGAGAATTGTGCTAATGCAAATTAAAAGGGTTAATGGGAGCATTATCTTCTGGGTCTCAATGTAGGTCTCTGTACAGATGATTGAAAGGTTTTTGGATACTGAGTGTTATTCAGCTTGGAGGGGCTCTTTTCTGAAATTGCTGACTCCCATACAAATAGGCCTCTTAGGACCAGTCATTATGATGCACACCTTGCACTATAACTACATTTTTAACATTTAGAGGTAATGCAGTGAAGCTCTTCACTGCTTAGTTACTACCCAGGGTAATCTCCATCAACTGTAACAGCAAGTCACCAAGTTCTTAATGAGTATCTCCTGCTGGTCCCTGGTAATGAGGGTAGGTGTGTGGGAGAGGCAAACTGTAAGACCTTTTGCTGCAAATCCTGTAAGCACTTGCCACTCAAAGTGCGATCCACAAAACCAGTAGCAGTAGCAGCACCTACCAGCTTGTTAGAAATGCAGAATCTTAGGCCCCACTTCAGACACACTGAAAGAGAATCAGCAGTTTAACAAGATCCCCGGGGGGCTGTGTGGGAGACTCATAGGCAGCTTAAAGTTTCAGGGGCGCGGCTTTAAGAAACATTCCTTTCAGAGAGGGAACTTGAACTGAGCCAAGATCTAAAACCATTTGAACTCCAAATTCAGAGAATGAGGTCAGTGGTCACCAGAACAGAGGGTATAATAATTGGTTATAAACCATTCTAATAGTTGTAGGTTTAAAGGGACATGTAAGTGTGAGGTCAGTTATTCACTCTGTATTTTGAAAGATATGCTTTATATTTAGCCTCAAAAAAAGGAAGTCTGATTAAGTGTCCTCAATGTATGTGGCAGATCCAAGTAAGACCCCAAAGGTTAAAAACAAAACAAAGCAAAAAGGGCAATGCCGTGATAAATTGCAAGGCAGAGTAAAGATCAAACTTAAAATATGAGGTTTGTAAATATAATGGTAATGGAAATATGACATTAGCATACGAGGCTCCCCATTGTTTGGAACCCTGGTTTAAAAGCTAGAATCAAAAGAATTTTGTCTAGATCTAATGCATACTCTCACTTAAGCTAAGTGGAAATCTTTGCCTCTGTTCCAGTAACCAAATGTGTGGCAGAGCTGGGAGTGGAGGTATTGGTGAGGGTTGTGGGTGGGGAGCAGTGTCATTCCCCAGCACACTTTGTAACAGTTTTTAAGGAATTAGTTGATGAGACTCTTGTTTATTCTATGGTGCAGAGAAATTAGAGTAAGCAATTTGAGAGCCAAGGCGAGACTGTTGATGCTGGGTTGAAATAGTCTCTAAGATGCAGACAGGTATAGATGTCCTGCCAACAACCAGCAACACAGGGTTGTCCCCAGACTTGCTCTCCTGATATTAGAGTCTGGCTATTCTTCTGAACCAAATACATTATTTTACTTTATGACAAGTGCTATTACATGTAAGGACTTTAGAGACACTGTGATTCTCTCTGACATCATAGCAAAATTTTTATGTGTGTGCCCAAGTACTACTACTTTTTTTTTTTTTTTTTTGGCTTCCCAAGACGAGGACCTACTTATTGTTTGTATCAGAGTTTTCAAGGCATCTGGGGTATAAAATTTTAAGGACTGCCGAATTGGAGAATTTCTATTTATTTTCCCAGGGGAACCCTTTGGAGTTCTATCCTACTCAGCTGTGTTATCCCCTAGATTTCTGTAACTGTATTAGTTAGGATGCTTTGGAGTGCTAGAAACAGCAAATCTGACTCAAATTGCTCCAACCAATAAAACCAAGTCACTGACGTGTAACTGTAACCACCCAATGGGTTCACCTTGTCTGCTGCCTAGATAGAACCGATTTATCAAGACAGAGGAATTGCAATGGGGAAAGGGAAATTCATGCAGAGCCGGCTATGCGGGAGACCAGAGTTTTACTATTACTCAAATCAGTTTCCCTGAGCATTTGGGGATCAGAGTTTTTCAAGATAATTTGGCGGGTAGGGGCTTGGGAAGTGGGGATTGGTCAGGTTGGCAATGGAATCATAGGGGGTCGAGGTTAGGTTTTCTTAATGTCTCCTGTTCCTGGGTGTGGTGGCAGAACTGGTTGGACCAGATTACCAGTTTGGGTGGTGTCAGCTGATCCATCGTGTGCAAGGTCTGCAAAATATCTCAAGTACTGATCTTAGGAGCAGTTTAGGGAGCATCAGAATCTTGTAGCCTCCAGCTGCATGACTCCTAAACCATAATTGCTCATCTTGTGGCTAATGTTTGTCCTATAGAGGCGATCTAGTCTCCAGGCAAGAAGGAGGTATGCTTTGGGAAAGGGCTTTTATCCTCTTTGTTTTAAACTATAAGCTATGAAGTAGAAACTAAGTTTCTCCCAAAGTTAGTTCAGCCTACCCCCAGGAATGAACAAGGACAGCTTGGAGGTTAGAAGCAAGATGGAGTCGGTTAAGTTAATCTCTTTCACTGTCTCAGTCATAATTTTGCAAAGGCGGTTTTATAACTGAAAAGAACAGCCTGGCTCGCTCTTCATGAGACTTGATACAGGGTACAAAGGTGTCACCTAGGGCATTTTTTTTCTTTCTCTCTATTTCCTATGCCTTTTCTGCATCTGCCAGAAGATGACCTACCAAGGTTAGATCCTCGTGTACCTCTCAAATTTTGGCCAACAACTCTGGGGCCAACTGCTTTCCCTTTCAATTTGAGTTGGAGAGAAATAATTTTTGTCCCATCAATCTCAGGAAAATACTTTCAATCTCAGGAAAATATTTCAAATATTTCCTTCAAATTCACTGAAGTTGGGTTGATATAGTTTACCTGCACAGTCTGGAGGAAAGAATCCTTTTTCCCTTTTTTGAGGAGATGTCGTCTTGCTCTCTTACCCAGACTGATCTCAAACTCCTAGGCTCAAGCAATCCTCCTGCCTCGGCCTCCCAAAGTGCTGGGATTACAGGTGTGAGCCGCCATGCCCTGCCTGAAAAAATCACCTTTGCCAGAGGGATAGCTGATTTAGTTAGTGCATGTGCTCTATCCCTGGAGCCAGGGCAGTTTCCAAATGGAAGTCAATGGAATAAAATTCTGGGAAGGAAGGTAAAAAAAATGTTTACCAGTTTTCTCCGAATGCCAGCTCTGTCTGGCACTTCACTCTCAGGACTTTGAAGACTCCAAGAGGAAGGTATTATTATCTATATTCTACTGATGCAAGCCCTGAAGTCCAAAGTTTTAAGTGAAATAGGTGGGGTTGTGATACTGGTCTGCCAACTCCAGATCCTTCCAGGGCTCATCTGACCATGTAGGAGTCTAGTTTATGGAGAGGATACCCAGCTGGTGCTAGGAGATGAGTGAGAGGAAGAAGAGGCAGACTCTTTCTCTCTCCAGTTAGCCTCTGCCTCTCTGTTTGGTTAATATGATCCATATATTTAATGTGCTCAATGTGCTTTAATGTGTTACCAAACCCTTTGAGTCTGTTGTTACATAGGAAATGTAGAACTTTTCAAACACTATTAAATTCCCTTAATCAATTAAAAATACTGCCAAAATGGTTTACATGAAAGAACTAACATAATAGATTAAAATATCTTTTTCTTTTACATTTATTCATTACATTAAATTTTATGCCATGGTTATAGATCTGAAACTAATTAAAACAATTATACATTGACTTTTTTATTGCTAAATGTATCATGTTTTTAGATGTGTAAAAATAAGAAACAGATTCAGATTTGAAAAATAAGCTATGACTCAAAAAAAATTAAAGTGAAATGCATCTGGAAAATTTCTCTTTTGAAACTGAAATATTCCTCATACTAAAAAGTTGACAATATAACTCTTTGTAACACGAAGTATATCAGGAGAATCTTTGGCAAAATGGTGAAAGAAACTCTTATAGAATATGTAAGTCACCTAAGTTCCAGAATTCAACCTGTGCTAAGATTTTTATGGCTCAGAGGGAAATATCATGGAGGCTTTATGTTATAAAAGGAGTGAACTATGTGCTTGTATCTTATTCTGAATATCAACTGTGAGAAGTAGATTCTCACGGGCTTCATCCAATATGCTCTCATAATTCTTTCTAACATATGTCCTCTATTCACTAAGAACAAGAAGACATCTCCAGTTTAACTGCATTTTTTGTTTGTTTTATTAAATTCTTTTTTTGGGTGAGTATTTGCACGTTCCGACTACCCAGAAAATTACTCAAAATATTTGCCTCGTAGTCTCTGTGGCATTGAGCATTTAAAGCAAACTAGTGTAGTTTTGGCGTGGTAGAGATTGAACACCCTTTCGTGTTTCAAATATTTTTAGAGAAGAAATTCAGATACAAAAGCCATATAAGATTTATCATCACTTTGACATTAAGGGAGCAGCCATGGGTTAAATTACTTGCTTTAGGTGGGTAAGGGAAATTGATATTACACCGATTCTGTCCTCAGCACCAGACTGTGTAACGTGGGGTCACCAGAAACCTCTGACACAGCTCCTGTCCTCAGGGTGTTTATGATGAGGTTTTGAGAAAAGCCAGACTAATAAGAATTAGATTCACAATGCCATGTCTTAGCAGGATGATATAGTTTGGGTGCTTGTCCTCTCCAAATCTCATGTTGAAATAGAATCCCCAGTGTTGGTGATGCAGCCTGGCAGGAGGTGATTGGGTCATGGGAGCAGGTCTCTCATGAATGGTTTAGCACCATCCCTTTGGTAATAAGTGAATTCTCCCTCTGAGTCCACATGAGACTTGGTTGTTTAAAAGTGTGTGTCACCTCATGTATACATATGTAACTAACCTGCACATTGTGCACATGTACCCTAAAACTTAAAGTATAATAATAATAAAAACAACAACAACAACAACAAAAGTGTGTGTCACCTCCCTCCTTTGCTTTCTTTGCTCCTACTGTCACCTTATGATACCCCCCTTTGCCTTCTGCCATGATTGAAAGTTCCCTAAGGCCTCACCAGAAGCTGAGGAAATGTTGGCACATGCTTCCTGTATGTCCTGCAGATCCATGAATCAGTTAAACCTATTTTCTTTATAAATTACCCAACCTCAAGTATTTCTTTATGGTACCACAAAAACGGCCTAACACACAAGATATGTCTGCTTGACCTCCAAAATAAATCTCAAATCTCTGATTCTGCCTCTGTCGACCTACATTAAGCCACCATCGTTTCTCACCTAAACCACAACTATATTCCCCTGAATGATCTTCTTGCTTCAATTTCTTTCCTTGTACTGGTTTATCCTACCTATGGCAACCAGAGTTATTATTTAGAATGTAAAACACAGCGGCTGGGCACAGTGGCTCACGCCTATAATCCCAGCACTTTGAGAGGCCGAGGAGGGTGGATTACCTGAGGTCAGGAGTCCCAGATCAGCCTGACCAACATAGTGAAACCCCATCTCTGCTAAAAATACAAAAAAATTAGCCAGATGTGGTGGTGGCACCTGTAATCCCAGCTACTCAGGAGGCTGAGGCAGGAGAATCACCTGAACCTGGGAGGCGGAGGTTGCAGTGAGCCGAGATCATGCTATTGCACTCCAGCCTGGGCAACAACAGTGAAACTCTGTCTCAAAAAATAAGATAAGATAAGGTGAGATAAGATAAGATATGAGCACATCATAAAATGATCTTGCCAAAAAAAAAGACCATTCACTGATGTCCCAGTGCACTTAAAAATCCTAACTCTTTCTTACTGCCTGGAAATTTTTACATAATCACTGCTATAAGCTCAGATCTCGTGTGCTACCCCTCTGCCCCTAAGGTCACTACCCTCTGATCACATTAACTTTCCTGTTCTTTGACGATGTCTTGGAACTTGCCATTGTTTCTGTGTGAAATGTGTTTTTCCTGTATGCTTAGGTGTATCACTCCTCGTTATCCAGGGTTCACTTACGTCTCGCCTCAGTGAAGAGATTTAGCTTGATTGCCCCTTCCAAAAGATCTTATTTGTTAACTTATTTACATGGATACTATGTCTTCCCCAACTTCAAGTTCATGAGGTCTGTGTTTCTGTCTTGTTTATCACCCCAGGCTCAATGTCTTAAAATAGCACCTCGTAGGCTCTCAATAACAGAAGATGGCACCAAATTAATACCCTGAAAATGCCACAAGATTTTAGACAAATGTAAAAACATTCAGGCTTCGATTATTTGGTGAACATTTTGAGGCATTACGTGAGTTGGAGCAAAACTCCTGAGGTTAAATAATATTTGAATGGGCTCTGAGAGGCAGGGGGAGTGTGGCCATGCTTGTCCCCCCACCCTTATCCGTATTCTGACAAGAAAATACAGAATAAATTTCTTTGAAATTAAAAAATAACTCAAACTATCTGTAATTATTTTTCTTTAATTTTCTGAGAGAAGGTTTTTTTTTTAATTTGGAGAAATTTTTAAAAATTAAATAAAAACTAGAAATAATACTTAATGTCTTGACAAAGTATTAACCTGATCTAGTTTCAGAAAGATCTCATTAAACTGCCTGATAAAGTGATTATTCAGTGACACTTTCAGAGAGTTTTCAGTAATTATCTGAAATGATTTTTAGAATGAGGCAACGTTTCGCCCCCCCCTTTTTTTTTTTTTTTTTTTTGAAACAGAGTCTCGCTCTGTCACCCAGGCTGGAGTGCAGTGGCATGATCTCAGCTCACTACAACCTCCACCTCCCGGGTTCAAGTGATTCTCCTGCCTCAGCCTCCCAAGTAGCTGGGACTACAGGCATGTGCCACCACCCTTGGCTAATTTTTTGTATTTTTAGTAGAGATGGGGTTTCGCCGTGTTATCCAGGATGGTCTGGATCTCCTGACCTTGTGATCCGCCTGCCTTGGCCTCCCAAAGTGCTGGGATTACAGGCGTGAGCCACCGCACCTGGCCAACATTTCCCTTTTCAGTAGCAGGTGAAACCGTCTTGGTATTGACACAGAAATGCTGATAGGAAAAGGTGATGAACTCACACACTAAAAATATGACATCTACCTCCAAAAGTTTTAGAAATATGTGGAAATCATTCTTGGCCCTTTTCTCCTAAGTTAAGACTGTTCACAATCACTTTTGAGAGCGAAGTGATGATGACATTTTTCTCACTCAAGTCCTAACTCATTTCTAGGCATATAATTGGAATTAAACCCTTATATATAATTTTCTAATTAGATTTTTCTTCTTTCATGGCTTTTTAAGCTTTACATAACCTTTGTGCTTCCTTTTTCCATTAATCCTTCAAATGCCAGCATCCTGCCAAGAGGGTATTTACTGCAGTATTTCCATCATTGTTAACAGAGCCACAAGTTTTTTTCCAGTATATTGAAATTACCCATCCATGAGAAAATGCAGTCTTGGATTTTTAATTATTTAGTTGACTCTTATTCAACTATATGATGTAAGTAGGCCTTTTCTCCCTAATGTTTTATTACCAGTTAAAGCACAGGCAGGTATTTTACTTTAATTTAGATATAGAGTAGTTAACAGAGAGCTGAAATTTTTAAAATCAGGTACATTTTTTGGTAGTTAGTTTTAGAGTTAATCTTCTTTTTTTTTTTTTTGAGACGGAGTCTAGCTCTGTCGCCCAGACTGGAGTGCAGTGGTGCGATCTCAGCTCACTGTAAGCTCTGCCTCCCGGATTCATGCCATTCTCCTGCCTCAGCCTCCTGAGTAGCTGGAACTACAGGTGCCCGCCACCATGCCCAGCTAATTTTTTTGTAGTTTTTAGTAGAGACAGGGTTTCACCGTGTTAGCCAGGATGGTCTTGATCTCCTGACCTCGTGATCTGCCTGCCTCAGCCTCCCAAAGTGCTGGGATTACAGGCGTAAGCCACTGAGCCCGGCCTAATCTTCTTAATTTATCACTTAGAGTAGGGCAGTCCCCACAATATGGAAATGAGCCGGGATGAGTGTTATCACTGGGAAGTGATTGTAACTTTTGGGTTTGTACCAAGAAGTATATAGAATTGCTTAAACTTCTGCATGATCAATTACTGCAGATTTTTGCACCTAGCTCCACTACGTATTCCATCACATTTCACAGGGCGATTTCTCCACCCCTTTATCATAGAACCTTAGGAGAGAATGTTCTTTTATAACTCCCTTGATGGAGTTGCTTAATGCTGCCTTTAATTTAATTGAAAATGGTTGATCAATAAAGTCACTTTTTATGGATTTATTTCTACTGTTTGATGTGGCAAATCATTAATTATCATTACCTAAATTAGCATGGATTGCCATGAAAAGTGAAGGGAGTAAATTGCTTTATGGATTTCCTAGTGCATAGTACACATAGAACTTTTCTAAATATACATCCTTTTCAGCAGTTAGTTTGTGCCAGATTTCAATTCCTGTGCTACAAGTTCTCCAGCAAACTAGAGGTGTCCGTGTCCAAGTGGACATGCTAAAAAATTCAAATTTTACAGAAATTTTACAGAGACCTTACAAAAGTAAGGTCTCTGGAATCTTTTAAAAAAATCTATTTAATTATTGACAGAATTTTAGTGACCACCATAGAGGGGAGTACCTGTGGAAGCAGAAAGCAGGAGGAAATAAACCCATTTCCAGAAAACAAACTAGACATTAAGGAGAAAAAAAGAAGAGAAAGAAAAGTAAAAAGAAAGGAGAGCAAATACCTCTAGGTTTTTTATTCTGAAAGCCCATGTTATGGGTTGAATTGTGTATCTCACCTCTGTCCTCCCCGGGTAAAAAAAAAAAAAATACACACACACACACACACACACACACACAGACAATATTATACATAATATGTTGAAGTCCTAACCTCTAGTACCTAAAAACCTTAAAACCTCTAGTACCTCAAAAATTATATATAGTATGTTGAAGTCCTAACCTCTAGTACCTGTTTGGAAACAGGGTCTTAACAGAGGTAATCAAGTTAACATCAGGTCATCAGTGTGGGCCTAATCTGATAGGACTGGTGTCCTTATAAGAGGAAATTTTGATACAGACATACATAGAAAGAAGATTATACAAAGAGACACAGGGAGAAGATGCCATCAGCAAACCAAGGAGAGAGGCCTAGAGCAGCTCTTAGAAGGAACCAATTTTGCCGACACCTTGATTTTGGACTTCTGGCCTCTAGAACTAGGTGGCAGTAAGTTTCTGTTGTTTAAGCCATAGCATTTGTGGTAGTTTGTTACAGCATCACTAGCAAACTAATACAGCCCATAATTAATGACTAGCATTTCATATTAAAATTAAACATATTATAAGAAAGCTTCCCCAAACACTGAAATACTATAATCTATAAGAGTTGCATTAACTATTTTCATGGAACATCAGAATCTGGAATCCAAAGAAATTCAGAGCCTAAGCAGGGTACTATCAAAGCATTTTATAATCGAACATTCAAGTATGATCTGATTGAGAGAATTGATTTCCATATGTATCTTTAATAAAGGAACCCAACTTTCATACTTTCATTGTATTGACAAGAACAAGGCACAGACCTTGTTAAGCCTGATTCTGAATGTTAAGTAAGCCAAGGGTGAGGAACTAAAATTTGTAGAGAATTGAGTCATGTAGTGTCTACTGTACTGTGGGACTCGGGTGTTGGAATTATCAAATGATAGTGTGAATGCATCATAGAGATTTATCCTGGACTAACTTACACTTGGACCAAAGGTGATTAATCAGGCTTATCATTTTATATTGAAGTCCATAAACTCTCTCTTCTGCATCCCTCTGTTCGGGAGTGTGTGTGGCACAGAACAAATCAGCCTTTGGCACACATTGGAGGAAAGGGTGTGTGTTTTGTTTTCACAGGTTTTTTTTTTAGTGCTGACAATCAAAAGCCCATTTTCTTGATTCCTATGGATATGAAGCCGATTAAGTATTGATAAGGAGTAAGGTATTAGAGTTTACAATCAGGGCCAGCTCTGAGCTACATGGTTAGGTCAGTGGCACCTTTCTCTGAATCCATAATCCTCTAAGCCATTTCAGGCCTTTTATGCAGTCCTACTGCAACCCGGAACTCCTTCTAGGCCTTCCTCTCCAGGAGCAGTTATGAGATTGAGTGTTAAGTGCTTATAAGACACCATATGCTACACAAAACTTCTCATAAATGTTGTGCTTATATCAACTTTGACATTAATGCTATTATAATCCTCAATTTACAGAAGAAGAAACTGAGGCTTAAAGCGGTTAAATGACTTCCCCAGAGACACATAGCAGTATATGCTAGAGGCAGGACTCCAACCCAGAACTGGCAGAAAAGCTGATACTTTCAACTAATGGTCTCTGCAGCCTCCAAAGTATCAGATTTCTCCATCAAATCCTTCTTGCCTGGTCTGTCTGACCAACTAATCTCTGATAATGTCACAAAGGTTATAATAAATCTCTTCCTTTCCACAAAGGATATTTGCATTTAACTGGATGCGTATGAAATAATGTGCTGGCAGAAAGAAATGATACTCATGGTGGGAATTTCTCATTCTTTTTCTGGTGGAATGTATAATCTTGGACAAATCATGACCACATGAGTCTTCATTTTATCATCTATAAATGCCAGGATTGTATTAACTACTATCTAAAGATCTCTTCCAGATTCAAAATTCTATGATTCTTTCACATTAAATGCAACTCCTTTTCAACCTATGTGTATACTTGGCCCTTTATTGAACCTTTTTATGAGCTGCCAATTGGAAATACACAGTCATGGTAGATATGACAATGAGCAAGTCACTTAATAGCTATCAGCCTCAGTTTCCTAATCTACAAAAGGAGGATATTAAGAGCACCTACCTCACAGTGTTAATATTACATACACAAGTAGCAAAATGTCTGGAACAGAGCAAGGGCTCACCAGCTATAGCTTTAATAACGTGATAGCTGTTGGTGTGATCAGTTCTATTATCATCTCCCTGCAGAAATCACAGTTTATCTAAGGTTATAGTAAAAGCACCCATCATGACTTATTTTAATCATAAAGCATTTCATGCAGAGTGCATATTTTAACTTTGTATTCTAAAGGCATTGGTATCTCACTAAAAGCTGGGCAGTATTTATATCAAGCAGTATATCATCTATGTGTTCATTTATGCATGCAGACTTTCACCCCACTCCAAGCTGTGAGAACAATAGGCGCTTTAAAAGTCTGAAGCAAGAAGGATATTAGCTTCATGAATCTTTATTTTAAATTACATTTCTGATGTAGAAGTGTCAAAATGGTAGAACAAGTTAAGCAAGATTGTATTCCCCAGTAGGGCTATTGATGTTGGTTGCAAATAAATTGCTGGAGCAGGTGATGATAGCAAAGTCCATGCCATCTTTTATTTAGCAAAGTATTTCTCTAGTTAACAGCTCCTTCTGTATGCTTTCCTTTCTTCTGTTTCACATCAATCATATTTGACACATTGCCCAATGTCAGGGTAAAAAAAAATGCAGCATCTGGCTAATCATCCAGATGTTTGGCCTCACACTGACTGAAACATCTGGATGTGTAGCTAAATGTTATGTTCTTCCATCCAGTTATTTTGTGTTCTGTTAGACAGAACTGAAGAATAAACCCTAGGATCTTCTTCTATTAGGATAAAGCTTATAGAATCTCGAACTTGAGATTCCAGATCCAAGGCTTTACTGGTTCTCATAGTTGCACAGCTGTCGGCAGAATCCGGATCAATTGAGATAATGTGTGTGGAAGCATTACGTAGTATGTGGAGGCATTATATGGATTTGAGAAGCTCATGTTGAAAGAATTCTACTCCCTTTACTTGGTTATACAATGGCCAAAGAATGTTTGTCTTCTGGAAAAAAGGTTTAAAACAGAATAAAAATTAATTGATGTTAGAAGCCAAGATTTCAGAGCTAGACCAATAATAATAACAGCTAAGATATGTCTGATGCTGACTCTGATCCATGAACTCTTCTAAGTGCTCTGCATAGATGTAAAAAACAATCCTTTGAAGTGGACCCTACTCTTTTTTTCCATTTTACAAATGAAGTAACTAAGGATGAGAGTGCAGTTAACAATTTACCCCAGTTCAGAAGCTCAAAATTTGGGTTCAGACAATTTGATTCCAGAGTCTATGTATTTAACTTGTAAACTTCCTCTGAGATCAAAATGTTTATTCAGCTTCCAACACCATCACTTATTAAACTTGGTTTTGTCACCTGTAAAGTGGGGATAGCATGACATACCTTAAAAGGATTGTTGTAAAGGTTAATTGAAAGGATGCATGTAAAACATTTAACAATGTTGTTTTTTGGTAAGTATTAAGTAAAAGTAGCTATTTTTTCTCTATGTTATGCAATATTTGGAAGCAAATATTTCCATACTAATTTAAATAATATATTCTAATAATCTCACTTTCTGAAAATTCATTCAATAGAATTTTTTTTTTTTCTTGGAATAGCATTCCTGGCAGGGTAAGCACTTTTGATCAACTCTTGATACAGGCTGTTCTTAAAATAATTGGAAGTCCACAAATTATATGTTTCTGCAAACATATTCTGAATATGGAAAATTGTATTCCTTTTTCTTTTTAATGAACATTTAGTGAGTGTGTATTAAGGGGAAGATATATGCTGAGCTTCCTCTAGCCTTCCTTTTCTCCCCCTTCATTTCTGTCGCCTTGCCTTTCCTTTCTTCACAATGGTCTTGTACAGTAAACTTCGTATGTTTGCTTTTGCATTTGAACTTTAGGAATCAAGGTTTTTAAATAAGCTGCGTCATGTCTCATAAATAAAAACGAAAAAAAATGAAGTGTAATATTTTAACCTATTTTAGAACATGAGGCTCAGTGTTCTATCCAACAGGCTGTGAAATATTGCTATTACTAATAAGTATAATGATGAAAGCCACTGATTCTTGGACAACTACTATATGCCTGACATATTGCTGGGTGCTTTGCATACATTTTCTCATTTAATGCTTAGAAGTTCTTGTGATTGACACTTGGGTATCATGAGCAACTTCGCTCACCATTTTTTTCCTATGGTCCGGGGTCTTTAGTCACTTGTATTACTATTGTTCAGAGTGACCTTTATTTGATTCATTTACCTTTCAGAATCTTCCGTTACTCATGTGTGAGGACCACACATTTATAATTAGGGAGTAAATTTGGTCATCAACTCGGATAAGGCAATGGGCAAATCTGACATGTTTTCAAAGACTTTTTAGTGTGCTAACTTTCAGTAGGGCTGGTTTCTATAACAGCTACGACATCTTTTGTCAACACTCAGGCTGATTAAATTGCAAGATTATAATGTTTTCCGACCCTAAGTGAAAGTGACACATTCTTGTTCTTTTAGTGGCTTCATAAAAGTCAAATGTTTAATCTCAGGAGGAAATTTAAAAGATGGAAGTAAAACCTTAATGAGATGCAACATAAATAATAGAAGTCCCTTTGCGTGAAATGACTTGTGATGAGGTTTCTTCAAAGGAACAAACTATAAAATGGAGCATTTCAGAAACCTAAAATACACTAGTAAACACTGCATTTTAAAAATATGGTATCAATGATACTCAACATTCAGTAAATAAAAAGAGTTAGACAACCAGTGTCTGTAAAAATGTTAATTTTCCAAAACACTATAAATGTATCACCAAAAAATAAACATTTAAAAAAAAAATTAGGTGACTATTTTCATGAATTTTTAGTCCATGAAACCTGAGGAGTTACCTGACCACAGCAAAGATTCTTTCTAATCCTTTATCCAGCCTTGTGTGCAATAGCACCTCCTGTTCCACTCACATTTCACACACCTGTATGCATGTACACTCAGATGTGCCTGTCTTTGTCTCCCAGTGCTTGTTACACAGAAGGTATTCAAGAAATGGTAGCCATCCTCACAATATCATTCCTATTACCATTTAAAAATGTATGTGGAAAAGGGAAAAGTGCAAACCTGGTTGTTAAAATACCGGAAGGATATCTATAATTTAACACCAGTTCATTTTAGTTTTCAAATCACTCCAAAATGCCCTCACTTATTGGTTTAGAAATAATGTAACAAAACAAATTGTGTTGTGTCTCCAAAGAACATTTTGCTAAGTGCTGGAGCTGTATATAACACTAAAGTAGGTGCTGACATATGAGGATTGTAAGAGATGAATGGTGGTATTTGGCTTTTGCTTCCCAAGTATAGGTCGTGTCCGAGGTATAGATAATTGTTGTTGGTTTATGATAATTCGACTTGCAGAGTTAGGTCAGTCAGCATAGATGCATATTTTTTGGATGGTTTTTAACAATATTGCTTAAAATTTTAAATCAGATTATTTGCCAAAGGAGGGTGACAAGATTTGGTTATTAGCAAAAAGGAAAATATTAATCTAGATTTGTTTGGTCTTAGTACTGATTATGAATAAGTCATCAATAGTTAATGATAAGGAATCAGTCTGCTGTGCCATATTAGTAGATAAAATACTGCTACTCCTCCTATTCCTGGGCTTTTCTGTCCTCCCTCCCTCCCTTCCTTCCTTCCTTCCCTCCTTCCTCTGTCCCTCCAACACTTCTTCACATCTCCCAACTCCCCCAGTTCACTTCTTTTCCACTGCATGCCATGTTACCCTATGCCTAGTTGTGATCCTAATTATAACCCTAGTTAGACTAGACACAAAGTAAACTCATGAGCAGGGATTATAAAGCTTAAAATTGTTCCTCGACTCCGCATTTTGCGTTTATTAACCTATTTTACCCTTGCAGCAACTCCAAGCAAGTCTTTAAGTTTTAGCACTGAGAGTTCTCCATTTTGTGAGACCCCTCAGTCTGGTCAAAGTGGGATGACAGTTGATCACTATAGCATTCAATAATTATCCACTATGGTTATTTTTATTCTTATAGCTTTTATTGAAAGTTTTTTTTTTAACCTTAGTGCCAAAGACAAAATAAACAATAAATATTAATGATTTTCTTGGCTTCTATTTATGAAATTGTTATTTTACATTTAAATTCTTTGGTGTCTTCTGCCCTTTCATCTTTTCTGTTCTGTTCAGTCAAGACTTAGCTGATCCTATCTCAACCTCAAACATATCTTTTCTATTTCATCTCTTGACTAGTTAGAAACTTTCACAGCAGCTAAAATCTCCCACACAAATCTGAGTAAAGAAACCCTTGAGGTCAAAGATTGCAGTGTAAATAAAAGTATTTTCATTTATATATGATATAATTTATATGTGTTATATAATATGAGGTCTCAATTAGAATAGGGAAAGTGAAATTCAATAATTATTAGAATATTATTTCTGAAGTGTTCTGCTAATATTTTTCTTCCTATTAATCAAAATTAGTTTTGTATTTTTTTTCCATAGCAAAGTAGTCTAACAATAGAGAAGAATGTCTTTTAAAAGACTAAATTAGGTGAAATCTATTCTTTTTGTTAAATTATCCTAATCTAAAACCAGGTGGCCTGATTAAAACTAGCCTTCTTTGCTGCCTCCTACTGTTTCAAGGAAAAGGTCGCCTTAACACTTAGTTTCTCTTGCTGTTTTTTGTTTGGAGTATGTGTGGGGGTGTGTTATTTATGCAGGCGTAGCTCCTCATTATGGGAACTCCAAGAGCCTGATTGTGACTGTTTTTTAATGCCGCCTGCTGTGTTGTCCTTAAACTCTCGCTTTTCCTGGAATGCACAACTTTCTCCCAGCTCCTGGTTTAGCCATTGGTGTCATGTCTTCATGCTGCATCCTCGTGCCTCTGAAACCGTGTTCAAAAGAGTGTTTATGTTTAAAATTCATCTACAGTCTCACCACATTTAAAGATAATTGCAGAAGGTAAAACACTATTAATAGGAACAAATTTACTAGCATCTCTCTTACTGTGTGTCTTATGCATAAAGCAGTTTCTGGTTGTTGGGTTATACAGTGCCTATTGTGATAGTCTATTCTACCTTCACCTCCCGCCCCACTGCCTCCCCATTTAACTAAAGCTCCTGCTGATATGTTCAATTTACTTTTTTTTTCTTTTTTTTTGAAATGGAGTCTGGCTCTGTTGCCCAGGCTGAAGTGCAGTGATGAGATCTTGGATCACTGCAACCTCCACCTCCTGGGGTTCAAGTGATTCTGCTGCCTCAGCTTCTGGAGTAGCTGAGACTACAGGTGCGTGCCACCAGGCCTAGCTAATTTTTGTATTTTTAGTAGAGGCAGAGTTTCACTTTGTTGGCCAGGCTGGTCTCGAACTCCTCACCTCAAGTGATCTGCCCGCCTAGTCCTCCCAAAGTGCTGGGATTAGAGACGTGAGCCACTGAGCCCAGTCTGATATGTTCAATTTAATAAATGAATGTGTTGAAAGATATAAAATGTGTTAATCCCTAATTGCGTGTGGCTGTGATGTTTAATATGGCTGATTCTTTTCTCTTTTTATTTTATTTTATTTTATTTTTATCATTATTATTATACTTTAGGTTTTATGGTACATGTGCGCAATGTGCAGGTTAGTTACGTATGTATACATGTGCCGTGCTGGTGCACTGCACCCACTAACTCGTCATCTAGCATTAGGTATATCTCCCAATGCTATCCCTCCCCCCTCCCCCCACCCCACAACAGTCCCCGAAGTGTGATGTTCCCCTTCCTGTGTCCATGTGTTCTCATTGTTCAATTCCCACCTATGAGTGAGAATATGCGGTGTTTGGTTTTTTGTTCTTGCGACAGTTTACTGAGAATGATGATTTCCAATTTCATCCATGTCCCTACAAAGGACATGATTCTAATAGAGTTTGTGACTTATGGGGAACACTATGAATGGGATATTATAAATATTTGTATTAAGTAATACAAGAGACATTTCAACAGAAAGCCGTGTGATCTGTACCCTCCATCATTATTTTCTTTCTGTGTAACAAATGACCAAGTAAAAGTAGTGAATTAAAATATGAGTAAGTCTATTTTCACAGTATTCATAATTTATTATAAACTTCTTTTTTAAAAAAATAAGGAAAATGTTAATTTCTATTCCTTTAACAAAGCAAAGCAAACCAACATTGTTATCAACTAATGCCATTTGATTTGGGTTTGGTTTGGTCAGTCTCAGCGTGGCCAATCATTTAAGTTTTCCTGGGACTGTTCCAATTTAAGCACTGAAAGTTTCACGTCCTGGGAAAACACACACTCCTTTGAGTATTTACTGTTGACTTCCAGGTGACCCACTTAAGGGCTTCTTCAAGAAGGGCGGGCAATAAGACTATCAAGACTCTTCAAAGCACTCTTCCCCAAAGCCATTAGATGAGGTCCAATTTTCTCAGCTTGATGTTTCTGAGAACTGCTCTTCCTTTATTTCCAGGATTGAAGAAAAATCAAATAAACTGGTATATATATATAAACGAACCTTTAGAGGGATTCAGAAAAGAAGAAATGACCATTTCACCCCCATATGTCACTATAGATATGAATGCCACTCATAGAAGTGACACATCATGTTTTTAACTCCTGTGCTTTAGGATTTTCCTGTTTGAATTGTTTATGTGCATGTGATTTTGGTGGAATTTCTTCCCCTTCCCTCTGTTCCTTGCTCCTTCTTTTGCTCAGTTAGCATAGAAACATAGCTCCCACACTAGAAAGGGCTGGAAGTTAGTAACATCAAGCAGTGGGCTTTCAAGTTAGTTTGCACCTTGGTTTTGAAGTGTTTGCTCAGGTCTCAGATACACAGGAGACTGTGTAATCGCTCTTGTGGCATCTACTACACACAGCACATGAGTTATTCTTAAAATGAGCACAGGCTCCTGGGAGGTGAATCCTAGTCTTTTATCTCCTGCAGGCTAAGCCTTGGTATTTCCTTCAGATTACACCAAAACCAAAATAATGGGCAATGTTGTCCCTGAATCTTCAAATTAGTCTGAGAACACAGAGCCAAAGACTATCAAAAGAAAGTGTCCTGGCCGGGCATGGTGGCTTACGCCCGGCTTGCATGGTGGCTTACATCCCAGCACTTCGGGACTTTGGGGGGCAGAGGCGAGCGGATCACGTGGTCAGGAGATCAAGACTATCCTGGCTAACATGGTGAAACCCCGTCTCTACTAAAAATACAGAAACAAAATCAGCCAGACATGGTGGCAGGCGCCTGTAGTCCCAGCTGCTCCGGAGGCTGAGGTGGGAGAATGGTGTGAACCCGGGAGGCGGTACCTGTGGGGCGTGTTTGGTGTCAGAATGTTTCTGCTAAGGTTATTTTAATTAGCCTCCTCCCAAAGCCCTCCCCCTATTCTCCTTGCTGAACTGTTTGACCATCACATCCTTAGAAAGGCCAAACCACTACTAACTCTCCTGACCGTCTGCCTTATCCTCATGTCCTTAAAGATGTGACTTAAAAGAGAAAAAATCATGTTGTTAATTTCATCAACTAGGGCAAAGGGGAAAAATGTTCATTTTGATGCAGGCAGTTAATGGGAGATGGGAGGAAGCTACGGTTACAATTCCCATAATCCATTAATGTATATTTAATATACCACCTTGATTTGTGGCCTCAAGTTAAATAACTACATATGTTTGCAGCATAATTCTTTTCATAATTGTGTAGCCTCAATGGGATAACATTTGTATTAGTTTCCATAATCGAAAATGTCAAATGCCTGTTTCCACCTTCCAAGTATTTTGGTTTTAGGTAGCAAAGACAATTCTTTCAATGCATATCTGTTCTCATTAAGTTCTGATTGCTTTATAAAGAAATAAAGTATTTTCCCATTGTTCTGCTCTGTGGAAGTCACCTTCAGAGTAAGGGTGGGGGTGACTGTTCCTGCCAATTTTTAAGTAACTGGCTTGCAAGGGTGATTCCCTACAGAGTTATTTTCTGCATAGTTTCCCTCTGGGTACAGAATGTGGGAAAGTAGATGCAATGCATTTTAGAGTAGTCATTTGCTCTAATAATTAGCATCATAGTACAGTATATGGGCTGGCTTCCTGTTGAGGTCTAGATTTCTACATATAATGTAGGTTTTTCTATTTTGTCCTACTATATTAATTTCATCGGAGTTACTCTTTATCAGAGCAAATATCTGTAACATTTATTCTTTTTTTTTTTTTTTTTTTTTTTTTTGAGACAGAGTCTTGCTCTGTCGTCCAGGCTGGAGTACAGTGGTGTGATCTTGGCTCACTGCAACCTCTGCCTCCAAGGTTCAAGTGATTCTCCTGCCTCAGCCTCCCAAGTAGCTGGGATTACAGGTGTGTGCCACCACACCTGGCTAATTTTTGTATTTTTAGTAGAGATGGGGTTTCACCATGTTGAGCAGGCTGGTCTTGAACTCCTGACCTCAGGTGGTCCGCCTGCCTTGGCCTCCCAAAGTGCTGGGATTACAGGCATGAGCCACTGTGCCCAGCCATTTGTAATATTTACAGAGCATTGTTCTTTTTCTTATCATGGAAAGTTATTCCAATATCTATTCATTCTATACACATTTATTAAGCATCTACTATGTGCCAATGTTAAAGAGGTGAAAGTGTAACCTTGGCCCTCAGACTGACTTTTTGCAGGTTATGCTGAAAGATGGATGCTCAATAATAACTCGTGCCTTAAGACATGGCTGAGCAAGCTTTGGAGGTAAAATAGATTATGGAGTTTTTATTTATTTATTTATTTATTCTTTAAAAATGGTCACAAAGATTTCAGATAAACAATCTGAGTATGGCTAAATTATTTTTCTTAGGTAAACATAGGAGGCAAGAGATTAAAAGGGTGGGAGAAACATTAATTAGGCTATGCTCTTATCAAGTAGTGTGACCTTAGCAAATTTACCTGATCTTTTCGAACCTCAGTTCCTTGTTTATAAAATGGAGGCATAACTTGTTATGAAGATTAAGATAATGTGTGAACAATCTGTACAGTAGTAGTTGCTCAACAAATGGTAGTGATTTTCACATGTATTTGGACTATTATAGAATATAGGAAAGAATATCCTGCAAACTCTAGTCCTTTAAATATGAATGAGGAAGAGGAATCACCTGTGTATATGTGATTAAAGCTGATAGCTATGATGAAGGCAGGGTGATTTTTCTCTGAAGGGTAATTCGAGTACAGAGATATTACTTTGAAGAAGTAATATGTTACATGAAATCATTGGGGCTGAAAGTGGTAACAACATTCTGGGAAAGGAGCTGTTTACTTTCTTCACCTCTAAGATAAACCATAATGCATGCATGTATTTAATAAACTGTGATAGCTAGAGCTGTTTCACTGGGGCATCAGTAAGCTATCCTCAACCCACTTTTCTTCCAGCTTTTCACTTCCAACCCCCTAAGTTTTATTAGAATTAGTTAATGCTGAGTCCAGCTGAATACATTGCTTGTTATAAATAGAATGCTTTCTCCCCTCCTCTGCCCCTGACCAATAATTGATTAAAAAGTTTATCCGCTGGGTGCGGTGGCTCATGCCTGTAATTCCAGCACTTTGGGAGGCCGAGGTGGGCGGATCACTTGAGGTCAGGAGTTTGAGACCAGCCTGGCCAACATGGTGACACCCCATCTCTATAAAAAATATAAAAATTAGCCCAGTGTGGTGGTACATGCCTGTAATCACAGCTACTTGAGAGGCTGAGGCAGGAGAATCACTTGAACCCAGGAGGCGGAGGTTGCAGTGAGCTGAAATCGCGCCACGGCACTCCAGTCTGCGTGACATGCTAAATAGAATGAAAAAGGAATGACCCATACCTGAAATGTTTAACATAATACAATGACTGATATTGATTGATGACGTTGAGAGCAATGACCAGATATAAGGGAACAATGTGTTTTTACTTGGATTGTAGATATCAAGAATCCAGGAGGATGGAATGGGAGGGCTAACAACTCTAGACAACATGGCTGCAATCTACAACTTTGCATTCTTTTTATAATTTACTCTCAGTGCTTTTACAAATGTAAGACTCTCGAGGCCAGCAGTGTATCTTTTACACTATTCATTCTACTTTTATTATTATTTTAATTTTTTTTTGCAACCTCTGCCTCCAGGTTTCCAACAATTCTTCTGCCTCAGCCTCCCTGAGTAGCTGGGATTACAGGTGCAGGCCACCATGCCCAGCTAATTTTTTATTTTATTTTATTTTATTTTAATTTTTTAATTATACTTTAAGTTCTAGGGTACATGTGCACAACGTGCAGGATTGTTACATATGTATACATGTGCCATGTTGGTGTGCTGCACCCATTAACTCGTCGTTTACATTAGGTATATCTCCTAATGCTATCCCTCCCCTCTCCCCCAACCCCACCACAGGCCCCAGTGTAAGAAATACAATAAACAAAGTATCTTTTATTTTGGCTGCGTGGTTATGTTGAGGGTCATTCATCTGTCCTCCAGTTTAGCCTGTTTGGAACGGTACTGGTTAATCTCAATAAATAAAATTGTCAGTTTAATTGTTCAATTATTGGAGGGAAATAAATATATATTAACCTAAATGTTAAATTCTGCAGGAAAAAAACTGATTAGACATAGACAATATCAACATCGGTTTGTTAAATAACTTGCCTTCCAACAGGACCCAACCAGAAATTGGAACCTATGTTTCATAGAAACATGATTCTTAGAAATGATCTTTACACAATTGTAAAACAAAGGGAAGATTATGTGACACAGATGCCAAGAAATCAGACCCAGGCACCATGTACAAGGATACAAGCAATGCCGAGTTCATCAGTCCTACGGCTGCTGCTAAATTGGGCTTTATCCCCAGTAAATTAACACAGTTCCAGCAGGCACGATAAGTTTACTCTCACCAGATTACTGGGTTGAATGGCATATGCCGTTATTTTAGAAAGATGCAGAATAACATTTCCATTTAGAGTCCTGGCAGAACAAAGCTTGGATTTGGGCAATAGATAAAAACACACAGAGAGTATTTTCAGATGTATATGATAGATAGAAATGGTGAGTGACCATTTAGAATTGTTGTTGATTTTTTTTGTTCGTTTGTTTGTTTTGAAACAGAGTCTCGTTCTGTCACCCAGGCTGGAGTGCAATGGTGTGATCTTGGCTCACTGCAACCTCCACCTCCTGGGTTCAAGCAATTCTCCTCCCTCAGCCTCCTGAGTAGCTGGGATTATAGGCACCCACAACCATACCCAGCTAATTTTGTATTTTTAGTAGAGACAGGATTTCGCCGTGTTGGCCAGGCTGGTCTCAAACTCCTGACCTCAGGTGATCCACCTGCCTTGGCCTCCCAAAGTGCTGGGATTATAGGCGTAAGCCACTGCACCTGACAAGAATTGTCTTTTTTTTTTGGTATTTCCCAGAGCAGTATGGCTCATTTAGATTGAAATATCTGTCAGAAGCTATATACCAGTTCCATTGATCTCAACATTAAAATGTCTCCACATATTCTTCCACATCCTTCTTCCAGCTCATAGCTGTAATTAGTGTTATGCTCCATGATGTGGCAGAAGACCAGCTGAACAAACAGCCATGTACCTAGGAACAGTTCCAGGCAGCTAAAAGAACTTCTTCCTCACTTGCCACTATGTTAAATGGTATCTGGTATCTACAGTTCCTCCTCCCACTTTCTTAAAAAAAAAAAAATCCAATTGGAAAAGAGGACTCTGAAGACAAATTAGTCCTTTAAAATTATAATTTTATTTGATTTCAAAGCAATACTTTGTATAGCACCAATCCAAACAGATTGGAAGAATGATATTTTCATTCCACCTCCTGCATAGAATATCTTTGTGCTTTTCAGTTGCTTTAGGGAGCTTGCAACAATAGAATCCTGTTAAATCTAACACCATTTTGAACTCTTCCTTGCCCATATTGTGATAAGAAATTTATACCTGGCCCAGGTTTATCTCTGTTGATAATGGGCTTCATAGCTATAGGGACATGTTGATATGGTGAGCTAGCATCTATCATTTTGACACCTACTCTTTAGTAGATATAGAGAATAATGGGTGCTTGGGGTGAAGTGCTGGAGAAGAGTGTCAGCAGTCAGTGTGTATGAACCTAGTGGTGGATGTCTCTGTGTTTGTGCTGTGGCCATATCTGTATGGCTATCATTCTTTCTGCCTCTTCTCATTTCTTTTAATTTTCCTTCAACAGTCTTTCATTTGTTGCTTCAATTCACTCCATTTCTCCCCAGTTCTTCTTTTTTCTGTCTTCTATAATTCTAGATAAAATTATGACATGCCTTAAAATATCCTCCTTTTTTGTCCTTGATTGCTTTCAATGGTTCTAATGACCCCACTGGAAGTCTGGTGATTAGGCCCTGAGGGGCCGCGGTAATGGAAACCTTGTGTTCACCCTTCATGAGGGTGATCCAAAAATGTTATTACATTACTTACACCTCTTTCTGTAAGTTTATTTTTTCTTCATTCACTTCCAAGTATGGGATGCTTCCCATGTGCAGGAGAATTAGTTAGCTCATTCATAACTCAAAGGCAAGTAATTTCATGTTTTGCTGTTTATAAGAGAGGAGTCTATCAAGAAAGGATGCAAAGGAGTATGAAATCAGTCACAAATGTAGGAAATAAAAGGCAATAAGCTTACATTAAACCAAACGAAAGAAAAATTAATAATTAGGCAGTCTCTTTGCAAGTACATAATAATAATGCTCTATTTTTCAATGAATCAATTAGGTAAAAATGAAACAGAAAATAAATGCAAAGAGAGCCCTCAAAAATATGTCACTTTTACATATGTTTGTAATACAAGTTGAACATCTCATTAGAATAATGTGGCTTTTTTAAAATTTATTTTTGCTTCCTAGGGTTCATAAATCTGCAGGTGGTAAGTAGGGGTTCTTTAGCTATTCATAATGCAACTTGCTTAGGTTAATTAGTAGAGACCCTTTCCCTTCACAGCTGAATGTGAGTGCCCCTACTTACTATTCAAAAATCCCCAAACCCAGCACTCTTCTATATCATGGTGCCTGGAAGAGGTTGCAATTTTTATTGGCCTGCAATATTAGGTATTTTATTATAAATAAAGTCTCAAACAGGCTGTATTTTATTTGTCAGACTCTCTTTTGGTTTCGTCTCATAAAATATTAGCTGAATAGTTATTATATAAAAAGGAAATGATCAGAATATCACATTTCGGGTGGTGGTGTTTAGTTTGTGTGTTCCTTCATGTGACTGGGGTTGAACTGGGTAGTAGAGAATTCTGAGTTCTGTAGAACAGAGTGACTGATTTCTCGGTTTGCATTTCTTGGCATCTGGCACTGACACCACTGCAGACCGAGAGCAGAAAATGGACGGTAGGGGAAAATGCAACATTTCTGCTTGGTCCAGCTTCCTTTGAAGGATGCTGATGTTTCCTTTTTTATTTCTTACCCCAAACGTATTTATCTGCTGAGTCATTAAATATGACAAGTGTTATTTCTTTCTTTGTATTTGCCATCTCACCACAGAAGAGTTTTATTAAACCATCTCGAATTGATATTGTTTTGGCACAAATTGCACTAATAACTTGAATATATAGTTTTGTTTTTTTAAAGATGCCTTCAAAATCTGATACGTATAATGGATGTTAAAATTGATATTTCTGTGAAAGAGGTTAAGATCAGACCACTTTCTGATTGCAGAGATTGCAGAGATAAAATTGATAGTTAACAAGTATTTATTAAACACCTATTATGTGACTAGTACTATGCTAGGGCATGATGAAAATGATTCAAGATGAACCATGCAAGGACCCCTCTCTTCAGCACCTCTGTGTGTAAAACATAAGCAGAATGCTATGATTAACACTGAAAGGGTTCAGTCCGGGATACTTGGGATAAAAATCGGAGCACTGATAAGTTACTTGTCATGTACTTACGTTTTAAAAAATTTGAAATTTTTAATTATGGGTACATAATAAGTATATACATATGGTATACATGTGATATTTTGATATAGGCATATAATGTGAAATATCACATCAAGATAATTGGAGTATTCATTACTTCAAGCGTTTATTGTTTCTTTGTGTTAGGAATATTCCAATTCCACTTTTTTAATTTTTAAAAATATGCAATACATAATTGTTGACTATAGTCACCCTGTTGTGCTACCAAATGCTAGATCTTATTCATTCTATCAATATTTTGCACCCGCTAACTGTCTCTACCTTTCCCTTCCCTCCCCAGTACCCTTCCCAGCCTCTGGTAACTATCATTCCACTATCTTCATGAGTTCAATTGTTTTAATTCTTAGCTCCCATCTAAAAGTGAGAACATTCCATGCACTTCTAATTTAGACTCTTCTCCTCTTTCTCTGTCTTCTTTTTTTCCATAGCTCACTAATTTTGGGCATCTCTTCTCATTTACAGTAGCTTGCTGCTCTTCATTCATTAATTATTACAATATATAATTCTACCAAGAAGCCCAAAGAACTATAGTGTTTTTATGTCATTATTCTCAGTTCAGAAAGAAAGCATGTGCATGGCACAGGGAAGGCATTTGAATGAATGTATGCATTTTCTGGACAGCACTCTCGAACAGAGATTTGATGAGAGTCGCATGGGTAATTTTAACTTTTCTAGTAGCAATATTAAAAACACAGAAATAGCTTATCAATAACTGAATCAGTAATCCATTTTTAAAATCTTTTTCAATTCATTAAAATTAAATAGAATGAAAAACTCAGTCCCTTAGACTTTTTTTTTTTTTTTTTTTTTTTTTTTTGGAGACAGAGTCTTGCTCTGTCGCCCAGGCTGGACTGCAGTGGCACAATCTTGGCTCACTGCAAGCTCTGCCTCCTGGGTTCATGCCTTTCTCCTGCCTCAGCCTCCCAAGTAGCTGGGACTACAGGCGTCCGCCACCACGCCTGGCTAATTTTTTGTATTTTTAGTAGAGACAGGGTTTCACTGTGTTAGCCAGGATGGTCTCGATCTCCTGACCTCATGATCCACTAGCCTCAGCCTCCAAAAGTGCTGGGATTACAGGCGTGAGCCACCACACCCTGCCCCCTTAGTCTTACTGACCAAATTTCATATGGTTATGGATTGACAACCATGTGGATAGTGCAGGTTTTGGATGCATGGCAGGCTGAAGCTTATGTAGCACATATTTGGCCTTCACATTGTATTAAGTCTAAGTTTTTAAAGTTTTTTCTGTTCATTTACATGTGGAAGGATGATAGAAAGATAGGAAGAGAGATGACAGAAAGCTTGCCTAGGACTCAGATCAAGGATTCAGATTTCCCAATTCCGGCTTCAGGGCCATGTTCTGTAACATCACATCAGGGAAAGGAAAATGAGAGAAAAGAAGAAAGAGTAAGAACTAATGTTAATTCATGTCAGACACAGTGCCAAAGATCTTTATTTGCATTATTTTTATTATTTTTTTAAAATAAATAGACTAGCACGTAGCCTAGCTTACACACTTCTCATTGTATAGATGAGGAAACTGGGAATCAGTTAAACTTTATAACCACACCAAGATCATTGAGCTAGTGAGTGGCAGTCCTGGGATTTAAGAAAGCTTGTAATGATGTTACATTTGATGGTTTAAACTGTGCTGTGGGAAGGGAATCCAAGAAGGATAATCCCATGTTTCTGCTTCTTGTGATGTTTGCAAATCTATGTTCTGGAGTAAGTCTTTGAGTTGACTCTTGGAGCTTCTGAAACATCTGTTGGATATACTATAACCAAAGATAAATAAATAATACAAAGATCAGGGTTCCTGAACATTTTCATCTTTACATTGATTGCAATGATTACAAGTGATCATTTCATCACTTGGAGCATTATTACCTCTATGGGGCTTTACATGATACTGACTTTGTCAATAAAACGACATATTAGGAGCAGGATTTCTGTTTGGGCCAGAAAAAGAGGACATATCCTATTTTTAAAATTCCCCAGTTTAGGAATTGAAGTGACTGCATACTAAAGTTGGCCAAATTTCATGTGGCTATGGAATGAGAATATATGAAAAATTGGATGTAAAAACAATTAAGAGGATTGGGGCAGACTATTTTATGGATCCCTTCCTCCTTAGCCTCTGAAATGAACTAACATTGATTCTACAACCACTTATTAAGTGCCTACTCTTTGCCATGGCTTGATGCTAAGTGTTGAGGCTAGAAATGCATATGAATTATATTTTAATAAGCACAGAATAAAGAAAACTTGTCTTCCTAATTTTTACTTTAAAAGACTTTTATGTCATTGTTTAAGTGCCATAATTGTACAAAACATGCTGTTCTGAGTTCAGTGTTTCTTGGCTCATTCTCAGTCAATATTCTGCATATTATCTTTGAATTCCTTACTCGTCAAAAGGTAATGAGTTAATTTGTGAACTCTACCTCTGCCACCTTTTGGGCTGTGTTCTTGACCGTTCCCTGTATATTTGCATCTCTGCCAGAAGATGTACCAGGAAAATAAAAGCAGCAGAAAACCTTATAACTTCCCACCTAGACATCAGTCACTATCAGAGTTTGGTCTGGAAACAGAAAAGTTTATTTAAAACAAAATTGGTACTCTGTGAATATTTCAACCATTTGTTCCATTTAATCTCCATTAGTGAATTTGCTTAGATTAATTTTTTGTGGATTCCATTTCCAAGAATGAAAGCAAAATAATTACATCAAAAGGCCACTGAAATCAGCCAAATTCTCTGGCAGGAAACTTATTCTATTCAGTTACATTCAAACTATGAGGTATGAAAAATACCTTTCACCACTGGATAATACAACAATGGAGTTGGAAAATCAATCGTGTGGTAAATAAGCAAAAACTACGTGCAAACAGAGGAAAGAAGAGTTGTTCTGAAAATGGTATTTCAATAAAAGTTACAGTGATGATGAGCAGTGTGATGATGTAGGAAGTTCCAAAACTAGGTAGAGGGTATAATCAAAGGTGGATACAATGGAACAAACCTGGAGGCAAGAACGGGCCAATCAGGAACAGGGGGGCTTATAGGGAAAGAAAGTGGAGGCTTTAGAAGTAGAGTATTTGATGAATTCTTCAGTCCATTCTATTTTGGCTTCTATGTCTAGGAGGATAACAGATATTCATTGTGTAATTTTATAGGAAAGGCGATTGGTAGTGACTTCAGTGTTATAAAGAACTTGGCCAAGTCCATAAAATGTCCATGGTGTATAACAAATATTTTATGGTGAGTGATCCATGGAATTAGGTACTTAGAAAAGTCGATTGAAACATATTCACAGAAAGGCAAAGGTTTGGTGACCTGGTGTGTGGAATGAGACAGAGACACTGAGAAATTTTGATTGTACAAGTTTTTCCTAATATCCCACTTAAATCCTGTAGCAGTGTGGGCCCATTTATTCTTTTTTATGTTCAGTTTCCCTGTCTCATGGTAAAATCACAGACAGATGTTACCCCTGAATTTTCTCTTTTTCCATTATTTCTGATCCTTCTCACTTTAATCAGTTTACTTGATAGTCTCTGCGCTAGTGTAATTTCTCCAGCCTTTTGAAAAATGTAGACGCTTGAGCCAGACAAAAGCACTTCAGCAGGAACATGACTAATCTTGAAGACATAGAGCAAGGCTGATAATGTACGCCAGGGACTGTCAGTTAAGAAGTAATGATACTGCATTGCTGACTCACAGTCAGCTCATGGGTCACTACGCTGCCCCCATTCTGTTGAGATTTCAGTACACTTTCCGTATATGGAGTTTCTGTGTTGGTATATATCCAGAAAGTTTCTTGGGTGCTTTGACCTTCACATATTGTTTGGCTAATTTACCTAACTTGGTATTAATCAGACAGAAAAGACAAACACGAAGTAAGGAAAGTCGGCCTTTGCTGTTCTCTCTTGAACTTGGCTTCACTTCTATCCCCACCATTTAGTAACAAAGAACAGCCCCAATTTATTGAGTTACTATGAGCCAGACACTGTGTAAGCACTTTCTACACATTATTGCATTTAATTCTCAAAAGAATGAGATAACTATTATAATACTATTATAATCTCTGTTTTATAGAACAACCAGCTAAAGTTTATCGGGTTTTTTTTGGTTTTGGTTTTTAGGGTTTTTTAGAGTTTTTTGTTTTTTTTTTTTTTTTGAGACGGAGTTTTGCTCTTATTGCCTAGGCTGGAGTGAAATGGTGCCATCTTGGCTCACTGCAACCTCTGCCTCCGGGGTTCAAGCGATTCTCCTGCCTCAGCCTCCTGAGCAGCTGGAATTACAGGCATGGGCTACCACACCTGGCTAATTTTGTGTTTTTAGTAGAGGCAGGGTTTCTCCATGTCGGTCAGGCTGATCTCGAACTCCCGACCTCAGGTGATCTGCCCACCTCAGCCTCCCAAAGTGCTGGGATTACAGGCATGAGCCACTGTGCCTGGCCAAGTTTATGTTAAATAACTCATCCAGAAGGTATGGTGGGATGTTTGACTCCAAAATACCTGCTTTTACCACCTCAACTGACTGAGCTTGGGACTACCTCTAACTTTCATTAGAAACACAAATAAATCTTTTTCTAATAAACTTTCTTCCTCTTTTCAATAAAAAACATTTCCCACAAGGTGACTTAAATTCATTCACAATTAGGTATAAATACTGATAAGAGCAGTTAACTTGTGTTAAGAGTCTAATATGTGCTAAGCCTCATGCCAGATACTTTACAAGCATTATCTTAAACCTTGTAACAGTTTTGCAAAAATGTTACTCTATTTTATAGAACCAAAACCCAAGACTCTGAAAACCTAAATATCATCCTCAGAGTCATACAGGGAAGCAGAAATTGTATCAGCTAATGAGACTTAGTGCCATTTCTCTCATATTGTGTGAGAAAAATGGCAATGCTCAATAAATGTTGTTCTAACTGTTCCAGGTATCAAGCAGGAGAAAAAATATGGCAGATCAGGTGGATTTTGCTGTCAGCCCTGAAAACACTCAGCTGGTGGCTGCATAATCCATCCTCTCCTGAAGCTTGCGTTGTCCACATTTTTTTTCTACCCTTTAGTCATGTGTTTGTAAGGAATAAATTACTAAAATACACCATACCTTTTAAAATATAGAATAAAAGCTCACAGACAGTTAGGGTGACAGACCATATGATTCAGCCTTCTGCCTTCTGGCAGACAGTAGGCTATTTCTTTTAGGTGGGTATCTAGGGATAGATACTTGCATATAATGTTTTTTTTTTGAATCCCAGACTGGTCCTACTAACATTCTTGATTACCACTTATTTAAGTGACTGTCAAACCAGTTTTATATCTGATATGTTTAATCCAAATAAATGTCTTTAAAAAAAAAACTGTTTAAAAAATGGCATTTAAATCCTTCCCGGATTTTAGCTGTGTCTAGTCTGGAAGGAAACCCACTCACATGGTTTATTAGGTTTGATATTTAATAGATCAAAGTAGTAAAACAAGGCCCTCACTTCACAGGCACGGTGAATTCTCTATTAATAAGATCTATCAATGATCAGTATGGATCATTGGATGGCAGTGAAAGTATATGTTTGTGGGGAAAATTCTTATGCACCTTCATAGTAATGGTAGTGCTCATTTTATTTGAGGATAATTAAAACACAAAATACCCAACCATGCTGTTTTTATTGTAGGTATATGTTAATTCCTCTAGAGATAGACAAGACACTAAATTCATGGAACTTTAAGTGGGATGTTCCACAAAGGAAACTCTTTAAGATAATATAGAAAAATAAATAAGTAAATGTCAACCAAAATGACAGAAGGTTTAAAATCAGTCTGCCAAATATCTTTTCTCACTTCACTTCATTTGTTGAACAATTTATATGCTGATATAGATGGCCATTTTAGCAGTGTATACAAAGCATTTATATCCACACATGTACATTTAATCAAACCTACATGTCTACATACACATACTTAAGACACACAGAGAGAGAGAGAGTGTGTGAGAAAGAATCAACTCATCATAATTGTAAAGGTGAAGAAAATGGATTCCTTAAGATTAAAACACACCATAATAAACTCAGAGCTCATATTTTGAAAATAAGATTCAGGAAGTCTTCTAAAGCATTCTTGAAGATTGATTAGAAAGATAAATTTCGGCACACAGGGTCTCTGTTCTTGTAACTTTCCCTGTGGTAGCTTATTCTTCTGTACAATACATTTCGTCATCATTCTTTCTTTCCTCCCTGATACCATAAAAATAATTTCCAAGGTTAGATTCTATCTTGCAAGAGCTTTTCCCCAAGGAGGTGCATGCATCTTCTTAATTTATTATATCATGTAATAATCCCTCATAGGAAAACTAAAGGCAAATTAAAACCACATGGAGATAATGCCTGACTGTGCTTTAGACTGTTGTCTACCACTGGCTCTTTAGAGAAAGCAGAGATACCCCTCTCTTGATTGTCCACTTTCTTGATCATGCAATGTGGTGTTTTAAGTTCTATGCTGGCTTTGATGCTTTTGTTAGTCAAGGTGCATGTGTGAAAGTGTGAACTGGATATGTGAATGATTTTAATATTAGCTTGAATAAAACCTTATTGGGAAGATAAATTTTCTGAAATTCCCATTTTCCTCTTCCACTTCCCCTAC
This sequence comes from Pongo pygmaeus, assembly GCF_028885625.2. Taxonomy (NCBI): domain Eukaryota; kingdom Metazoa; phylum Chordata; class Mammalia; order Primates; family Hominidae; genus Pongo; species Pongo pygmaeus. The sequence continues at coordinate 78,328,334 of NC_072388.2, forward strand.
CCCCAAAGAAACTCGACATACTCATTTCAAAGCGTACGCTGCTTTTTTACTATTTTTTATTTTTATCATGCATATCACAGCCCCTTCATTAGTAGACATCATTGAGCATTAACTATGACTTAATTCTAGAAAAAAATATTTTTGAGATACCCATTAAGATATCACCCCTGACAAATATAAAAAGAGACCCTGAGTTTACTTCATTTGAAATAAATAAACTGTCTTCATTTCCTAATTCTGTGAATCTGACGCTTCTTATCAACACCCCAAATTACTGTCAACAAATCCAAAACCATCTACTGATGAATGAGATGTTTAGGCTGAATTCTGATACGCCATGCTCATTCTCATGCAGAGAAATACCTACACTCTTTTAAATATAGTTGTTATTGCTGTGACTTGCACCTACTAAACAAATGCAAAAATTCTTACAGTTCAAGAAATACCAGTGAAGTGTATATTATTGCCCTCATTACACAAAATGCTCATGGAAAACACTCTATCAATTCCAGTTATGTTCTGGGGGGGAAAAAAAAGGAAACTGAATAAAAAGCAATCCCGGAATATTTGACTGGGCTGGTTGGTTATAGCTGCTGAACAATATGTAATTGTAAGAAGTGTGGCAAAATGATAAAAATAAACTCAGTATTTGTTAAAGAAATGAAAACGTGGCAATAAAAGATTCCAGAAAGCGATTTAGTTTTCTACATTACTTCTTCATTACTTCATTATTTTACTGTTTCATTTCTATTTACATACCAAGTTGATTCTTTTGCATCTGGATTTTGCACAATTCTTTCAATAATATACGGTTCAGTGGCTATAATTACAGGATTGTTAAAGTTCACATTTTACTGTTCATCTTGTTGTCTCTGGTAATGGAAGGTTGGAATAAATGCACATAATTACATGGTTGGTCTTAAATTATTTTTATATTGCTCTTGCCAGGATACACTCGAAAAGCAGTATTTATTCTCTAATATTTATTTTTGGTGGTAGTGGTTTTAGCAAAATAAAAGTAATAAATACATAAATGAACTGGTCCCACGAGCTTACTATCTGTGGTTTTTTTTTTTTCAAATTAATTCTAACCCATTCATCTCTCTGAGCCTGCTAGGGGCAGGAGGTGCTTAGAGTCTATGGAAGAAAAACGTCATGTTTCAGAGCCCTGATAACAGGAAAATTTCCCTCATGAGGTACTCATCATTTGATCTCTTATTCTATCTATTTGTAGCAGACTAACTCAGTAACCTACAGATCTATGGACCAACTTACTAAATAAGGTGTCAAATAAGTTTGATTTCATTCTAAAGCAATGCCATGTCATGAAAATAAAGTGTTTTTTTTGTTTGTATTATACTGGAAATAGTCTCATTGTACTATATTTATGACACTCAAAACATTTTATAAAAATCTTAGCAGTATCAACTAAAAATTAAATCATAAGCTCCCCTAATTAACTGAACAGATGACTCCCTTTTGGCGAAGGGACCCCAGAAAAGACTGAAAAACTGAGTTCGTGGCCGGTGACAGAAGGGAGGTCAGAAACGCCTCATTACATGCCCTCCATGTTAGAGTTTAGGCACAACTGACCAGCATTAACATTAAAATAGAGATCATAAGATTAACGAAAGGGACTCATTATGACATTAAGATACCATATTCTAAATAAGACCTAAGGCCATGCAAAGCAAGGGTTAAGGCATGCTCTGCAAACCGTAAAATCTTTTTTTAAAAAATTAATCCTGCATAATGTGGCTTACTTTCCAATGTGACTCTGGTATACCCTCACATGACAGACAGCAGACCCCTTATCTTGACTTAAGCATCCCTTTGTATTGACCCCAAGTCTTTAGACAAAGCTTAACTCTTTCAATCAATTGCCAACTAAAGAATCTCTAAAACTCACCCATGACTTGTAAGCCCATGCTTCAAGATGTCGTACCTTTTCAGGCCAAACCAATGTATGCTTTTCATGTACTGATTTATAATTTTACCTACAATTCCTATCTCTCTGAAATGTATAAAACCAAGCTGTAACCTGATTACTTTGGTACGAATTATGCAAGGCTTCTTGGGTTTGCATTTTCTTGGGCTGCACCATTCATATTGGCTCAGAATAAACCTCTTTAAAAGATTTTACAGAGGCTGATTTTTCTATGAACAGCAGCATCCAAAAAATCCACAGGATACATGTATCAAGTATTTATTAACTGCCTACGATATGCCAGGCATTGGGCTATATATGAAAAACTGTTATCAGACATCCATCTAGTGCTCCTGATTAAAAAATGGATGTGAGCTCATTTTACCTTTATGGAGGTCCAGAGATTTAAATTACTTGCCTAGTCCCTCAGCGAGTCAGGAGAAGAGGGGTTAAAACCTGATTCCTCCAGTTATATACTCATTTAAAGTTCTTAGACTTACCAGTACTTTTGAGTTTTTGTGTGTGTGTGTGTTTTTTTTTTCCTTAAACACAAAACTATACCCCCACCTCCAACTCCCACCCCCTCCCCCACACACATATACCTTTTTTTCATAGAAGAAAATTTGGAATAAATGGCCTTTAAACGAATGCATTGTTTTGACTCTGCAGGGAAATGACATAGAGAAAATAAGGAATGGATTGTACATGCTCATGCACTGTCTGGGGCACTCCTGCTGAAGTCTCAGGAGTGTCTTTGGTTTGTTGTCTGAGACCTAAGAGTTACAAAGCAGAGTGCCTTTTGGATGAACACGTGTCTCTTTCCGCAGCGGGACACGCACTTGATACACATCAGTGGGCATGCCATCAGTGCCTCGCAGCTCATCTTTCTCTTTAGGGTGGCTGTGTTGTTCTTCCAATGAATAGCTTGCCCTGGAGAAAAATACTGCTTAAATATTAAGATTAGATTAGTTTTCACACAGCCCAATTTTAACCACTAAATTTAAATCCCTCAGCAATCTACTTCCCAACCTTCCCTAGGCATAATATTCGGTTTAATAAATGGTGTGTATGCCATTTTTTCTCATCAATATGTAAAAACCAAAAGGAATTTTAAAAATCCATACATCTTGGTTAAGAGATGAAATTTGACTTGATGAGAAGAGATTATTCTTAGAAATGTTTCTAATTCCCAATCAAGGCATTCTATTTCAAAATGTAGGAGCATGGTTGAAAGAATAAATCTTTAGAAAATAATGTATGAGCGTGGTTGAAAGAAGAAATCTTTAGAAAATAATGTATATAATAATATACATATATTATATATATATACTTATATATGTGTATATGTAAGTAATATATATCTCTCACAAATATTGTTTTAGTCATCATCATCATATACATGTGAATATATGTATATGTATGTATATATATATGGTATATGGTATATATGTGTATATATACATGATATATGTGAGTATATATACGTGTGTGTATGTGTATAATATATATATATATGACTCCCAAAACAATTCCTCTACAAATTGTGTGTCACTTCCTTGACCCATTACCTCCCCGATGTATATATCACGTGAATATCAAACAAATGAATGTTTTGTTTAGTACAATTGGATTCATTCACATGGAAACGTGAAGTCTATTTCTTCCTTCAAATCCTCATCCTCCAATTAATTAGCTGAAAAACTGACTGCATCTCTGATTCTCTAAGAAGCATGGAAGAGAAAGAAATGGGAAACAAGCTAGCAGCTCATTACATGAATTCAAACAGTTCCCTTTGAAGGGAGACTTGTTCCTGGCATAGATGATGTCATTGATGAGATTGCAAGGGTAGGCATTGTATAAAAATGAGATCCTTTTTAATTCTGTTTTCAAAACTATAAAGCTAAAAGTTTTAGAATTGAAATTTCAGTTAACATGACCCATGTATTAGATAAAATGTCTCTTTAAAGGCTGGGAGCTCTCCAAGGTGTGGTGTGTTTCCTATTTGCTACGTACATGATTACGATGCATATGGATAGATGTTTCTGAAGTGTTTCCTTCTAAGTGCACTATTGCGAGTGAGATTTACACCCAAGTAGCAAAGATGTTAATGCCATGCAATCCTATTAATCTAACATACTGCTTTGGTGGATTAGAACTACTCAGACTCTACCTTTTAGTTCTAGTTATTTTAAATCTTTAATACTGAGCTATCAAATTTTCTTTTATGATACAAAGCTACTAAGTAGAAGATACTTGAATATTCCATTGGCTGACTGATGTGTTCATTAGGCACTTACTCTGTGCCCAACACAATGATAAACACTCTCAGCAATAGCGTGAAAGTTTAACAAAGGATTCCTGGCTTCCAGAAATATGATGTTTACTTAAGAAGAGATAGGAACATATGTGAAAAAGTTAAGCTTCATGTAGTATCTTAAGATGCTGAGTTTAGTATTCTGGTGGTGGAGTTTCTTATCAACAAATGTTTCACAGAAGATATTGAGCTTAGCTTTTCATTATCGAAGCAATTGCATGAAGAAGAAATTTGAGAAAGTACAACCCCTGGTAATGACTGGAGCCTCTGAAACTTTTGGAATGTCAATATCCATAGAATGACTATTTTTTATTTCCAATACTGATGTGGCAGGAGTTGTGGAGTAGTGTTTCTGAGTTATCCGCTGTTTAGGATCTTGTATGAAAAGAAATGTGTCGGCTGTGCATAGTGGCTCATGCCTGTAATCCTAGCACTTCGGGAGGCTGAGGCAGGCGGACCACCTGAGTTCAGGAGTTCAAGACCAGCCTAGCCAACATAGCAAAACTCCATCTCTACAAAAATACAAAAAAATTAGCCAAGCATGGTGGCATGAGCCTGTAATCCCAGCTACTCAGGAGGCTGAGGCAGGAGAATCACTTGAACCCAGGAGGCAGAGGTTGCAGTGAGCCAAGATAGCGCCACCGCACTCCAGCCTGGGCAACAGAGCTAGACTCCCTCTCAAAAAAAGAAATATGTCTCAGTAGTGCAGGTATCCTTCTGTAGGTTTGTGTTGGTGTTCAGCAAGTATCTGGTAAATTAATGAACGAACAAGAGAATAGTTTCTATGAAGCAGAAATGCATAGCAAAGAAGTGGGGTGTTGTAAGGAACAGCTGGGATATCAGTTATACAGGTTGAAATGTGGCATTGGTACAATGACATATTAGTTATACTCTTATAAGTTGTCCTTGACTGGGTGCTTGACAGAAGTTGGCTTGCAAACCAAAAAAGGTTAAACACTTGTCATGGCCTCAGGCTAATGACCCCTTCTAATATGCAATTCTATTTTTCTCATTCTGAGAGCAAACCAGATGCCCCATGATGTGCCCACTGTTCTTTTGCTAATGTGTTCCTCCTCAGTGCCTTCATTACCAGTTTCTTTCATTTGACATGCAAAGATCTCTTCTCTTGGCTCATCCCAGAGAAGTGGCCGGGCAAGTGTTCTCCTGAGATAATGTTGATGACTGGCACACAGACCACATACAATTTGCTGCTTCCTCACATTCACACGGAGTTTGGCTAAGGTGCCCAGAGAGAAACCCTGAGCCCTGACTGCATCCAAAACCAGTCATCAGGGATGACCACCGTGTGATCCCTCCTACTGGGTGCCTGATTAAAACTGAGTGTCAGAGAAGAGACTAGAGGATTTGTCATTGACTTTCTTGTTCAGATGTAAGAGCATCATCACTGGGAGAAGGAAATGTGAATTGTGAAAATAAATATTGCAGATAGAAGAGTTGGAAGCACAGAGGAGTGTTCCTAGAGTGCTTTATATGGAGCTCTATTATGGTGCATATCATGGTGTGTTGTTAAGTTAGTTTACATGTCAGTTTCTGCTTTACACTGTGAAATTTAGCAAAGCAGAGACCGTGTCTGATTCATCTTTATTCCAAGTACCTCACAAAGGTACTGCTAGCATTGACCTTAATAAGTTTATTCATTTATTTTTTGAATGAATGGATAATGATTAAAATTAAGGTTTTTATCTCTTGATTATGGAGCTTAACTCATTGTGAGCCCATTGACATCCTGAAATACTTGCTGAATGACAGAATAAATGAACAGATTAAAAAAAAAAAAAAACCTGAAGAGCTAAGCTTAAGCCACTATTTAGGCTTTGAAGTTGATCCATGTGCTCTTTTGTTTTGGATTGATTGTAGGGATCAAAGAAGTACTTCATACGTTGTGTTATCTTTCTGCTCAGTTCACTGTGGGCGATAGGTAGCCTTTACTTCTCTGCTTTCTCAATTTTCAGCCACTGGTATTCAACTGCAGGACTTCTTTAAAAATGTACCTCTTTCTTTCAAATTTTCCTAAAAGCTAGAAGTTTTTTGTTTGTTTGTTTCTTTGTTGTTTTTTTTTTCCAGGAAAAAATTTTAACTTACTGGAGAGCAATTTCTTTTCTTAAAGTTATCTCTGAGCTGAGTATACCGTATAGTCCCTATAATGATTTTGGTAAATCCTTAAGCATAAGGTGATCATTGTGTGTGACGGTGTTTTCTGTTTAGTGAAGACAAATGGTGGGATGAGTCTCCCGCTAGGATGTGCAGAAATGTGAGCATTAGTCTCAAGGTACATTCCATAAAGTGTTGGTGCCAGGTGAGTATTGAGGTTGATTGCTTCTGTGAGGCCTGGTTTCCTGGGGTTCTGCCCATGTTCATATGACAGCTGCTTCCACAATAACATGGCAGGTGCGTAGCTCAGGATTTGCCCACTTTTTGCAAGTGGACACTCTCGCTTGTATCTAAAAGGCCTCTCCCGTGGTGCCAGAATGCCTCTCACAGCATTTTCAGAGCTGTGATGGCAGGACTGCAGCTTTACGGTGGCAACTTCTATCTTTGTAAATGCCACTGATATCAGCTCTCACCATTAACCATTTTCTTTTGTCAAGTAGGAGAGATTCAGGACTCATGGAAGTAAGAGACTGGCATGATGAGGCAAACAGGGGGCAGTTTAACTGGCTGTTTGGCCACTTTCCCCCACTCTAATTCTCCTTTCCATAAAACATGCTTTCCAATTTCTGCCAATAAAAGCCTTTTTAAAAAAGTACTAGTCTTTCATATTTTTTTGCATACCCTATTATTATTATTCCTTCTGAACCAGTAGTAACACCATATACGAAGTACATTCTCTTGGCTATAAGGCCAGTGTATAGGTGGGAATCCCATAGAGCTAAAAAGAAAAATAATCTAGGATTTCTGGATGTGCTCTAAAGTGGCACCTTCTAAGCTGCGGTGTTTGTTCAACGGTGTTTTTCCAACAAAAAATAGGATGAGTTCACCTGTGAAGCATCCTAAAGGGAAACACCGGTGCACTGGGCAGGGAACAGGAGACCTAGATATACTTCTAACATAATCTGTGACTGTGTGCAGGTCATGCTAAGTATGTCAGACTGCCATTTTTTCCTTGAGGCTGGAAGCATGGGGAGAAGGGGATAATGTAGTTGAGAATCCATTACTGGCCTCACCTTGGAAATAGAGACAGGCAGGTAAAGGGTACACATGTGCCTGGATGGTGCTGCTACTGGACTCTTGTCTACATTAATGTGTCAACAGTGTGCTCCAAGGTTCTATTAGGTATTAACAGGTGTCTCAAGAAAAAAATGTTTCTTAATGAGATCATGTTAATGATCTTAATGGGTGAACATGTTAATTAGTTTATTCTTTTAATGCATTGAATTTTTTTTTTTGAAAAATAATAGAATCCCCTCAGAATTCTTAATATGATATGGTGTTCTGTAAATTTTCAAGAGGAGAGGTATATAGTGTTTCTCAAATTTATTTGAACATGAAATGCCTGTGGGACGTAATATCTCTAAAGGCCGGTGTTCCTTGAAAGACTGTGTGAGATGTTGAACTATATGATCTCTGAAAGTTCATGAATTCTCCATTATCATCAGAATACCTGGCACTTCCAAGCCCTTGACCTTTGTCTGTGGAGTATTGACTCTAGCTGCCTTCCAGACATTGTCATCTATGCTTCTTTTTCTCTGAGGAAGATGAACCCCGGCTGCTCTCTCAGTACCCCTGAAAAATGGGAAATTGTATTTTTTTTCTTCTTTGTACCCAGGAGTCTATGTATAATGCATAATTCTTAGTCAAAAGGAACTTCCTTACTTAAGTGCTCAAAGGTTTTTGTCCTGTGGTTTTTGTAAGGTAATCCCACAAGATCCAGATAAAGAAATAATCACAAAACATAACCTTCCAGAATGTTCTATAACATTGATCACAATCAAATAATGAGGCATGATTCCATGAAACATTAGGAAAATTATAAAGGCATCAGGTAGAAAACCAGCAACTAGCAAATGGTTTCTCCATGATGATTTCGGGTTCACATTTCACTTCCATATATAATACAACTTATGTGCCTGTATTTCATCCTCTAGAAGCCAGCCGCATTATCCTCTGAATGAATATTAACACTCCTTGTACTCTGAAGTAGCCTCTGGTATTCTGGTATTTATTCAACAGGATTTGAACAAGATTAGTGGGTTATAATTTTGGCTTCACCACATTTTAAACTGTGTGCCTTCTCTGTGCCTCAGTTTTCTCCTCTGCAAAATGGAACAATAGAATCCTTTTCATTGAGTTATTCTAAGGATTAAATGAGTGAATATAGGTAAAGCACGTAGCACATCCCTGGTATATAGCAGTCAATCCCTTGTAAAATGTTAGCTGCAGTGGGTGCAACTGACTGCGGCCAGTTGTCACCTCCTGTGACATTTACCAGGACAATTTTGGATAAAGAAGGCAGATTTATTGGAGAAAGTACAAAGATACCTTGCAAGAAAGCAGTGGGCAGGACAATGGGCTGTCTACCAAGAGGCAGGAGCTAGAGGGAAGTTTTATAGGGTCATACTGGAGGGGCTATGTCCAGATAAGTTGTGCAGATAAGGTCCTGCTGCTAGGGCTATGCCCAGAAACTAGGTATTTGGGAACATGATGTTCTGTCAGCCGGTTGTCTGTGATAAGCCATCTCCTCTCTCAGAACAGTTGTTCTCCCCAATCTGGGGCCCCTTCTTCATTCTTGCTTACCTCATTAGGACTCCACATTAACTATTGTTGTTATTATCATACACAGACTATCTCTGAAAGGATGTATAAGATATAGATACGCCACAGCCTCTGCAAAAAGATACAAAGAGACTAGGGAGCTGGAAAGCAAAGATAGAGGAGTAGGCTTACTTTTCCCTACATATGAATTTATTCTATTGAATGTTTTTAAATCACCTGTGTTTTACCATCAAAAAAATAAAATAAAACAAGCATCAATATTTACAAATGAAGAACTGAGGTTCCAACTTTAGGATTGACTTTCCTAATTCAATTGACTATTTGACTTTCCTAATAGTTAAGTTAGATTTGAGCCAGGGATTTGAACTACAAGAACAGTGTTTTTTCTAGTCTACCACCTTATATAGAGAGATATGACAGAGGGGAGAGATGAGAGGTGTGTGGGCGGGTGGGTGAGGGTGGAGGAGGTGGTACTGGATATTACTGAAAAACTTTTGATGATATTGAATTCTTTCCCTGAGTTCTGTAGATTTTGGCACTCGTCTCTTGTTTCTTCTTTTTCTACTGTGAGTAAACAACCATTCCCAATCCTCCAGTTCTAACTTGAATTTCAGTGGACTAGGCTGAGTGGATGTACAAGGGCAAACCTGCATGGGGTGTAGGGAAATATAAATAGATTGGCACTGTGGAAGTTAGCATATGTTTGCTTGGCACCCAACCCTCCTATGCCTTTCATTTGCTTTGAATATTAAGCATCTCATTTTTATCTGTCCTCTTTTTGATAAAATGGACATGCAAATTTTTCAAACCTACGCACCCTCTTCTTTCTCTTGGACAAAGGGTGTAATTTTACTATGAATCCATCATGTGTCCCAAGGAGGCAAACTCAAAATTTGTCTGCAAAAAGCCTTTCATTTATTTCTTTTCATGTAAGAAACAAAACTATTTTTTCATAGCTCGTAAATTCCAAGAAACTTAATATCTTTTCTTTTCACTTGCTCTGCAGCCAAAAGCATATTGTTCAGCAGTGCGAATTCACAGTACTCACTGCTCCTCAGTCCTGGCTACAACGTGATTTTGAAAAGTTTATGCAGGGACCATCCAAGTAATAAATCACAGAGGAGGACTGCTTTAACGGTTCACCCCTTAGCTACTGCCTGAATGAACTCCACGCTTTATCTTCTCAGAAGGAAGCTGTCTCAAATGCATGCTTCATTTTATTATCCAATTGTAACCTAGCTAGATAAATTTAACTTCTTATAGATTTGCTGCCTCTTAGTGTTCATATCTTCTCCAGACTTTTCATTAATATTATGATACTTGAATAGGAGTATTCCCCTCCCTTCCCTTTATAATGTAACAGCTTTAAATGGATGTTTGGTGAATTTATCATCATTGCTGTTCGGATTAGGTCAGTGTTTTTATTTCATTATGCTGGAAGTCCTCTTAGCTGCAAAATCAAGCTTGAATGTCTTTTACCTGAAGCAATGCTTCTGGCAAATGTTTCTTAGAGGTTTTTGCAAGCCAGAGATTGTCAGGCACCTCCCCCACTCCCACTTCTTATTTCTATGTGGCTTGGTTCATATAACCATTTAACATATTTTTATAAAGCGGTAGTTGAATAGAGTATAAAATAGGAAAAGATTAATGATCTGCCCTTAAAGAGGTTTCTGTCCACTGTGTGGGTGTTGGAGAGGGAGGTGGGGGAAGAGGGGGGAAGGGAGGCAGATATGCAAACAAAAATCACACTATGCCATGGTTTTGGTACAGTCAGTTAATGTCTAGGATATAATGGAAACGTGGGAAAAGGAGCCTCTTGACGTTTACTAAGATTTGAGAATGAGTTTTTTTCTTAATAATCTATACATTGAAATCCACTCTTTCTAAATGTGCCTTTGGCACTGTTCTTTTGAATTAGGAAATACAGAAAAACAGTTAAGTTTGGTTGAACGATGCAGGAAGTACTCAGAAAAGTCAACCATCTTACACCAGGAGAGATCAAAAGACATTCACAAATTATGTTAACCCAAAGTTTTGGCCTCATTTCTCAAGGAAGGGTCTACATCTCTTAGACCACAGGCATTTTTCCCCAGTTTTGAAATTGTGAAGGTATTTAGGACCGGAGAGATTATTAATAACAGGTTTCAATGCCTGACACTCTTGGACTTAAATGTTCGTCTACACACAATCTGATCATGGACAAACTACTTAATCTCACTGAGCCCATGTCCTCATCCATAAAATGAGGGTAATAATAGTTCCACGTTTTAGTATTGTTAGGATAATTAAATAAAATAATGCATGTAAGTAAAATAACCCAGCTATTGGAACAATTGCTGGTGTATAATAAACCATCAATAATTCTTAGCTTTTGCTATCATTCTTGCTACTATTAACTGGTTAGTGATTCTCACTTTTTTCTAGAAATTGCTCTACTTCTGTTTCTCAACTGAGATATTACAGTTTAAGACTTTGGTTATGATAACTAGATGATAATTTAGATAGTGTCTGGATCAGCAATCTATGCTTTGAGTGTTTTTTGTTAAGTGGCTAATACAGTTTGCATATTTGTCCCACTAAATCTCAAGTTAAATGTAATCCTCAGTGTTGGAGGTGGGGCCTGGTGGGAGGTGTTAAGAGTCATGGGCTCACCACTCAGACTTGGCACCATCCTTGTGACAGTGAGTGAGTTCTCACAAGGTTTGGCTGTTTAAAAGTGTGTGGCCATTTACCTATATAACAAACCTGCACATGGTGCACATGTACCCCTGAACTTAAAATAAAAGTTGGATATTTTTCAAGTGGGCTTCATCCCTGGGATGCAAGGCTGGTTCAACATACGCAAATCAATAAATGTAATCCAGCATATAAACAGAACCAAAGACAAAAACCACATGATTATCTCAATAGATGCAGAAAAGGCCTTTGACAAAATTCAACAGCCCTTAATGCTAAAAACTCTCAATAAATTAGGTATTGATGGGACATATCTCAAAATCATAAGAGCTATCTGTGACAAACCCACAGCCAATATCATACTGAATGGGCAAAAACTGGAAGCATTCCCTTTGAAAACTGGCACAAGACAAGGATGCCCTCTCTCACCACTCCTATTCAACATAGTGTTGGAAATTCTGGCCAGGGCAATCAGGCAGGAGAAGGAAATAAAGGGTATTCAATTAGGAAAAGAGGAAGTCAAATTGTCCCTGTTTGCAGATGACATGATTGTATACCTAGAAAGCCCCATCGTCTCAGCCCAAAATCTCTTTAAGCTGATAGGCAACTTCCGCAAAGTCTCAGGATACAAAATCAATGTGCAAAAATCACAAGCATTCTTATATACCAATAACAGACAAACAGAGAGCCAAATCATGAGTGAACTCCCATTCACAATTGCTTCAAAGAGAATAAAATACCTAGGAATCCAACTTACAAGGGATGTGAAGGACCTCTTCAAGGAGAACTACAAACCACTGCTCAATGAAATAAAAGAGGATACAAACAAATGGAAGAACATTCCATGCTCATGGATAGGAAGAATCAATATGGTGAAAATGGCCATACTGCCCAAGGTAATTTATAGATTCAATGCCATCCCCATCAAGCTACCAATGACTTTCTTCGCAGAATTGGAAAAAACTACTTTAAAGTTCATATGGAACCAAAAAGGAGCCCGCATCACCAAGTCAATCCTAAGCCAAAAGAACAAAGCTGGAGGGATCACGCTACCTGACTTCAAACTACACTACAAGGCTACAGTAACCAAAACAGGATGGTACTGGGACCAAAACAGAGGTATAGACCAATGAAACAGAACAGAGCCCTCAGAAATAATGCCGCATATCTACAACTATCTGATCTTTGACAAACCTGACAAAAACAAGAAATGGGGAAAGGATTCCCTATTTAATAAATGGTGCTGGGAAAACAGGCTAGCCATATGTAGAAAGCTGAAAATGGATCCCTTCCTTACACCTTATACAAAAATTAATTCGAGATGGATTAAAGACTTAAATGTTAGACCTAAAACCATAAAAACCCTAGAAGAAAACCTAGGCATTACCATTCAGGACATAGGCATGGGCAAGGACTTCATGTCTAAAACACCAAAAGCAACGGCAACAAAAGCCAAAATTGACAAATGGGATCTAATTAAACGAAAGAGCTTCTGCACAGCAAAGGAAACTACCTTCAGAGTGAACAGGCAACCTATAGAATGGGAGAAAATTTTTGCAATCTACTCATCTGACAAAGGGCTAATATCCAGAATCTACAATGAACTCAAACAAATTTACAAGAAAAAAACAACCCCATCAACAAGTGGGCGAAGGATATGAACAGACACTTCTCAGAAGAAGACATTTATGCAGCCAAAAGACACGTGAAGAAATGCTCATCATCACTGGCCATCAGAGAAATGCAAATCAAAACCACAATGAGATACCATCTCACACCAGTTAGAATGGCGATCATTAAAAAGTCAGGAAACAACAGGTGCTGGAGAGGATGTGGAGAAATAGGAACACTTTTACACTGTTGGTGGGACTGTAAACTAGTTCAACCATTGTAGAAGTCAGTGTGGCGATTCCTCAGGGATCTAGAACTAGAAATACCATTTGACCCAACCATCCCATTACTGGGTATATACCCAAAGGATTATAAATCATGCTGTTATAAAGACACATGCACACGTATGTTTATTGCGGCACTATTCACAATAGCAAAGACTTGGAACCAACCCAAATGTCCAACAATGATAGACTGGATTAAGAAAATGTGGCACATATACACCATGGAATACTATGCAGCCATAAAAAATGATGAGTTCATGTCCTTTGTAGGGACATCGATGAAGCTGGAAACCATCATTCTTAGCAAACTATCACAGGGACAAAAAACCAAACACCGCATGTTCTCACTCATAGGTGGGAATTGAACAATGAGAACACATGGACACAGGAAGGGGAACATCACACACTGGGGCCTGTTGTGGGGTGGGGGTAGGGAGGAGGGATAGCATTAGGAGATATACCTAATGTAAATGACGAGTTAATAGTTAATGGGTGCAGCACACCAACATGGCACAGGTATACATATGTAACAAACCTGCATGTTGTGCACATGTACCCTAGAACTTATAATAAAAAAAAATGTTGGATATTTTTTAAAACGTGTATGGCATCTTCCCCCTTATTCTCTCTTGCTCCTCCTCTTGCCATGTAATGCACCAGCTCCCCCTTCACCTTCTGCCATGAGTAAAAGATCCCTGAGGCCTCTCCAAAAGCTGAGCAGATGCCACCATCATGTTTATTCAGCCTGCAGAACCAATTACACATCTTTTTTAAAAAAGTAAATTACCCAGTCTCAGGTATTCCTTTATAGCAATGCAAGAATGGCCTAACACAGTGGCTTTTTTTTTCTTTTAAGTATATTTTATATTTAGCTGCTACTATTAGCAGATGATTTGTGAGTATGTCTTGCCCTGTTCAGCTTGAGGAGTCCAGGCCCTTATGGGACTCCTTCAGAGAGCAGGGCTCCTATTTTCCTTAGGAACCCAAGACAGTTCTTTCAGAGGATTTCATTGGTCTGTCACCCCTTGGTGCTTTGTGGCACATAATGACAAAGCATAACAGGCAGGCTCACAGCCCTCAACTCATGCGAGATCTCGATTCATTCTGTATGCAGGGACTCCAGTTCATCATATCCATTACCCAGGTCTCTCTCCTAGCTATGTCTGTGTGGCTCACAGACCCTCTAGAGGGAGAGGCAATTAATTTCTTTTTGGGGGTGAGATGGTTTGCCTGGGTCCCCACTCCAATCTTATCTTGAATTGTAGCTCCCGTAATGCCCACATGTTGTAGGAGGGACCCAGTGGGAGGTAATTGAATCATGGAGATGGGAATTCCTGTGCTGTTGTCATGATAGTAAGTCTCACAAGATCTGGTGGTTTTATAAATGAGAGTTCCCCTGCACATGCTCTCTTGCCTGCAACCACGTAGGATATGCCTTTCTTCTCCTTAGCCTTCCGCCTTGATGGTGAGGCCTCCCCAGCTATGTGGAACTGTGAGCCAATTAAACCTCTTTTTCTTTATAAATTACCTAGACTCAGGTATGTCTTTATTAGCAGCCTGAGAACTGACTAATGCAGGGGGTTATTTCATGTCAGACATTGTCATAAGTTGTGCCTTCATTGGTGTCTTAGTTTTTTCTGTGCTGCTATAACAGAATACCTGAGACTGGGTAATTTATAAAGAACAGAGATTTATTTCTTATAGTTCTAGAGGCTGAGAAGTCCAGATCAAGTGGGTGGCATCTGGCAAAGGCTTTCTTGCTGTTTTACTCTATGATGAAAGGTGGAAAACAAGAGAGAGAACAAAAGGTGTCTAAATTTGGTTTTATAGCAGATCCATTCCTTGATAACTAACAAACTCCCAGGATGATAACATTAATCCATTCATGACGGCACAGACCTCATGACCTAGTCACCTCTTAATGCTCCCACCTCTCACCACTGTTGCATTGGGGATTAGGTTTCCAATACATACCTTTATGGAACACATTCAAACCATAGCATTTGGCAAATAACCCAAGCCCTTCTTTCCTCATCTGATAATTGGGAAAATAATAGCAACTACCTTGTGGAGACATTGTGAGAATCCCATACTTCATGCAATAAGGACTTAGTAATTGTAAGTTGTTAAATTGTCATACATGCTCCTTTTAGTTATGAAAACCTGTGGCTTTTGTCTAAGAGTTGAAGATGAGAAGGTTCAAGGACTAGGGCATTTATCCTTGGATCTCTGTAGGATGCTGAATTAATGAAAGGTCTCTCTCTCTCTCTCTGATTAATCAAAAACTCTGACTAGTACTAGTGAAAGTCAGATTTGAACAATTCTGTGAAGAATGGATTTGGAAGGAAAATATGAGGCAAGAATTTTAAAAAGTTGTTTCTGAGTTGAATTTGGTTTACATTTGCTAACTGGAAAAAGATGAGGGTATAATCAGTCCATAGTATTGAAAGCAGTTTGGAAATATCATTGCAGATACAGGTAATTTAAAAAATCTACATGAATTAGGTCCAGGCACGGTGGCTCACGCGTGTAATCCCAGCACTTTGGGAGGCCGAGGCTGGCGGATCACGAGGTCAGGAGATCTAGACCATCCTGTCTAACACGGTGAAACCCCGTCTCTACTAAAAATACAAAAAATTAGGCAGGCGTGGTGGCGGGCACCTGTAGTCCCTGCTACTCGGGAGGCTGAGGCAGGAGAATGGCGTGAACCCAGGATGTGGAACTTGCAGTGAGCAGAGATCACGCCACTACACTCCAGCCTGGGCAACAGAGTGAGACTCCATCTCAAAAAAAAAAAAAAAAAAAAAAGTCCACATGAATTATTCTGCCTGTGACATATTTGTCATTCTTCATCTCTCCTTTACCATTCCTATCTTCATCCTTCAGGACATCCTCTGCCCGCCTCTTTCTGCTGCTACAGTGTAAGTTGAATCATGCTTTCCAAAATATGTAAATGAAAGTCAGAAGTAAGGCAACTCATAGTGTTTCAGTGACCTTGATTTCAATCTCGCTCAAGACTGGGAGATTCTCCTAAATTCTAGCAAACTTGTGCCTCTTTCCCAGCCTTATAAGAAACTATCCTTCTGTCTAAATACTGGAATGCCACTATGTGAAGCTTCAAATCAGGGTGGTTATTCTGAGACAATGACAGCTTCTTGGGATGTGGTGTAACGTTTACTAAATCAATATGTGCACATACATTTATTTTTAATCAACCTGCATTTACCTGAGTGCTATGGTTTGAATGTGTCCCCTAAAGTTCATATGTTGGAGACTTAATCCTCAAGGCAACAGTGTTGGGGGATGGGGCCTGATAAGAGGTGATTAGGTCATGAGGGCTCTGCCTTCATGATTGGATTAATGTCATTATCACAGGAATGGGTTAGTTAGCACGAGAGTGGCTTGTTCTAAAAGGAAGTTCAGCCCCCTCTTCCTCTCTTGCCCTTTGCCTTTGGTCGTGGGACGAGGCAGCAAGGAGTCCCTTGCCAGTTGTAGGCCCTTCGAACTTGGACTTCCCAGGCTCCAGAACTTCGAAGAATTAAGGCTCTGTTCTTTGTAAATTATCCAGGCTCAGATATTCTGTTATAGCAGCACTAATGGACTTAGTCACCAACTAAATGTAATGGACAAGAATGGCCTACATTTAAAAAAAATGTGATTAGAGGATTTTAATATCTTATTCTGTAGTGAACTTCAGAATATTTTAGACACTGGAGATTTTCTATCAGATGTATCCTGTGGGTTCAATAGGATTCATTTTGAGAGGCAGCTTTCTGAAGTGGAAATAATTCTCTACTCCAGGCACAGTAATTGGGTTCAAGCCCCAGCTCTGCCATTTACTGGGATGGGGAGAAACTCTTGGACAGCCTGTTAGGCCTTTTTGGCTTCCACTTTTCTTGTCTTTAAAATAAAGTTAATAATTTTCATTCTGCTTCACTCATGGCATAGATGTGAGGCTCAAATAAAATAATATTTTGGAAACTACCCTGAAAACTGTAGAACATTCTACAAATATTATCTAACAAAATATAGGAATGCATAATTAGTGTCTTCAAGGGATGTCATAAATATTGTAAAACTAAACAGTGAGCTATATCAAAACTTGGAAGGGATTGGGATGAAAATCAAACTATCTAAAATAGAATGGCCAAATACATTGGGACTTGGCTCCAGAAAGAATTAATGAGAATTACACAGATTCAAATCTTCTCCGTTATTCCATTGGTCACGTCTAATAACTTGCCATGAAATTGCATTGATTTCTACAAAGTGATTGCATATGCTGTTGCCTCTTTTCAACTGCACATGTCATAATTCGTCTGTCCAGATCAGTATTTTACTTTTGGGAAAAGAGAGATGCTAACTTTTTCTCAGAGGAGAGTGTTTAAAAATCTATGTTCTATAGTCCTTCCTAGAGAGGGGGGATTTCTTCAGTACTCAGCAGCTAATCTTTTTTTCTCTCTTTCTCTTTTTCCTTTTTTATTATACTTTAAGTTCTGAGATATATGTGCAGAATGTGCAGGTTTGTTACGTAGGTATACATGTGCCATGGTGGTTTGCTGCACCCATCAACCCATCATCTACATGAGGAATTTCTCCTAATGCTCTCCCTCCCCTAACTCCCCCACTCCCCAACAGGCCCTGGTGTGTGGTGTTCCCCTCCCTGTGTCCATGTTTTCTCATTGTTCAACTCCCACTTATGAGTGAGAACATGTGGTATTGGTTTTTCTGTTCCTGTGTTAGTTTGCTGAGAATGATGATTTCCAGCTTCATCCGTGTCCCTGCAAAGGACACGAACTCATCCTTTTTTATGGCTGCATATTATTCCATGGTGTATATGCCACATTTTCTTTATCCAGTCTGTCATCAATGGGCATTTGGGTTTGTTCCAAGTCTTTGCTATTGTGAACAGTGCTGCAATAAACATACATGTGCTTGTGTCTTTATAGTAGGATGATTTATAATCCTTTGGGTATATACCCAGTAATGGGACTGCTGGGTCAAATGGTATTTCTGGTTCTAGATCCTCGAAGAATTGCCACACTGCCAACAAACATATGAAAAAAGCTCATAATCACTTGTCATTAGAGAAATGCAAATCAAAACCACAATGAGATACCATCTCATGCCGGTTAGGATGGCGATCATTAAAAAGTCAGGAAATGGCTGGGCGTGGTGGCTCACGCCCGTAATTCCAGCATTTTGGGAGGCCGAGGCAGGCAGATCATGAGGTCAGGAGATCAAGACCAGCCTGGCTAACATGATGAAACCCTGTCTCTACTAAAAATACAAAAATTAGCTGGGCGTGGTGGCGTGCACCTGTAGTCCCAGCTACTTGGGAGTCTGAGGCAGGAGAATTGCTTGAACCCAAGAGGCAGAGGTTGCAGTGAGCCAAGATCCTGCCACTGCACTCTAGCCTGGGTGACAGAGTGAGGCTCCGTCTCAAAAAAAAAAAAAAAAAAAAAAATTCAGGAAACAACAGGTGCTGGAGAGGATGTGGAGAAATAGGAATGCTTTTATACTGTTGGTGGGAGTGTAAATTAGTTAAACAATTGTGGAAGTCAGCAGGTAATCTTTTTACGGTCTGAGTAATGAGGAACCTAGCTAATAATTGTCATTCTAGGTAGCATTAAGGGTGAAGGCTTTGCTCACAGAACTTGGTGTATCCAGACAGACATTGTAATTACAGCAGAGCAAATTACCATACTCTGAAAGAGAAGAACACAGAAAGCAAGAAACACAGTTAAAGAAGACTGTCCCAGAAATAAGGAGAAGGGCAAGAAATCAAAGCAGAATATTCCACTTGCCATTTACAGGCATAGACAAGGACAGCAAACTGGAAAGTCACTTATATAAGTGCAGGATAAAGAGATGGGGGAGATGAAATATACTATCTCCGAATGAAGTTCACTATATGTGTAGTGGATTAAATGAGATTGACTATTTTTAAAAAGCCTGTTACAAAGAAGAACAAATTTAATAGACTATTAAGAGGTAAAGAGGAACTTTTAAAAGCACATATTGATTAAAACAAAAGTTATACACTTTGGGAGGCCGAGGCGGGCGGATCATGAGGTCAGAAGATCGAGACCATCCTGGCTAACATGGTGAAACCCTGTCTCTACTAAAAATACAAAAAAATTCACTGGGCGTGGTGGCGGGTGCCAATAGTCCCAGCTACTTGGGAGGCTGAGGCAGGAGAATGGCGTGAACCCAGGAGGCGGAGCTTGCAGTGAGCCCAGATTGCAGCCACTGCACTCCAGCCTGGGTGACAGGGCGAGACTGTCTCAAAAAAACAAAAACAAAAGTTATAGTTCAGAATATTTATTGTATACAACTCAGCAAACAAAGTTGACCTAGATACAAGAGTATTATTGGAATTTGTTAGTGTATACATTGACAGAATTCTGTTATTTTTGTTTAATTATCACTAGGTCCAGTAGGGTGGAAATCAGAAATTTTGACTTAAAATATCAGTTAATTGAATTAGTTACTTCAAATCAATATGTAGTTTGGATAAGAATATTTTATGAAAAACAAATCGTAGTATTAGGCATAGTTTATGCTTGGTGGCATGTAGAGAATTATAAAAATAAAAGATAGTGAAATCTTTTTAAAAATTGTGTTGAAAGGCATAATCATTTGTGTTAATGTATTATTCAGCCAGGATGTAGGAAGAACACACATGTCACTGAGCTTTGTTCTGGGGCTGGAAGGAAGTGCAAATAACAATGATGATAATAATAACAGCAATAGCTAATACTGATCAGATATAGAGCTTGTACCACCACGGTAAGCAATTTGCATGGAGTATCTTATTTCTCATGATTAGACAGGTATGCTTCTTACATTGGTTTTTCGGATTGAGATATTAAAGTCCTTAGAATTGAAAGAACTTGCTCCAAATCACACAACTAGGAATGGTAGAGTAGCGTTTTTACTCAGGCAGTCTCAAGAATAACATTTGTTGAGGGTCTATTAACAACCAGGCATTGAGATGGTGTTTACATGTATTAGTTATCTCAGTGGGTTCTTAACCTGGGATGCATATTAAACTTACCAAGGAAGCATTTTAAAACCCTGATGCTTAGGACCTACGCCAGGTGAATTAAATCACTTTTGAGACAGGGGCAGGACTTGGCATCAGTATTTCTTAAATATAAACATTGTATATGTAAATATTATATAAATACCAGTATTTTTAAAAGCGTCCCAGGGGATTATAACATGCAGTCAGCCTTTTGAATTACTGTCCATTTAATATTCAAAGCAAAATCTATACATTTGTATTATTCCTATTTTATTTATGAGGACTCTGAGGTTCAATGACGATAACTGACTTGCTTGATCAAGGTCATTTACCTGGTAAATTGCTGAGCTGGGATGTAAATGCATTTCTCTCTAGCTAAGGAGCCCATATTCTTCCCGATGCCCACATTCTAGCCATTTTACTCAGAGGAATAAATTAACTTGTTCCTGTTATTTAGTGTTTATTGTAGAATTTAGCTTTAGCCTCAATTTCATTTTATTGTCTTCACTATTGAATACTCACAAAGGGAGCCAGTTAACAACATCTTTTGAACAACCATCCTGTGTGGAGCATTGTTCTAATTGCTGAGGGAAAGAACAGGGGAAGATATTAAATATTCCCTTTACAAATATATCTACTGTTCTGCCAGGGTTCCTAACTTTGGGCCTATGACCTGACATCTGGGTGGCAAAAGAAGTCTCATGAATTGTTTGGGAAGTATTCATAGTTTTCATCAGATTGTAACAGAGCCATGAGCCAAAATATTTACGAACTTCTGCCTTGCTTGGTATGTAAGGCATTTGATTCCAGAAGCGGTGGCATATTATCTTGAATTTTCTTCATGAAGGCAAAACAGTGCCTTTTCAAGAGATTTTGAGTTTGATATACTGTCAAAAACTGTTTACAGCTAAGCCTAGTAAAAGATGTTGCATATGTGGAGCGTGTGTGTGTATAAAAAAAATGCAGGCTGTGAGGTCGGGCGCGGTGGCTCACGCCTGTAATCCCAGCACTTTGGGAGGCTGAGATGGGTGGATCACAGGTCAGGAGATTGAGACCATCCTGGCTAACACGGTGAAACCCCATCTCTACTCAAAATACAAAAAATTAGCCGGGCGTGGTGGGGGGCATCTATAGTCCCAGCTACTCGGGAGGCTGAGGCAGGAGAAAGACATGAACCCGGGAGGTGGAGCTTGCAGTGAGCCGAGATTGCGCCACTGCACTCCAGCCTGGGCGACAGAGCTAGACTCCATCTCAAAAAAAAAAAAAAAAAAAAAAAAATGCAGACTGTGAATATAAAACAATGAAATAAATTTCATTAGTGGCTCAGAAACTAAATCTAGGAACAAGGATTTTGTTGTTTCTGGCAATAAAACATTATTAAGAAATGTGATAGCATGAGGTAAATATCTTAAAGAATTGTATTCATTTACACAAGTATATGGACAAATAAATTTGCACACATATATACATGCTATGCACATACATACTATATATATACATGTATGTATTATATGCATGCACCAATACATGCTGGCATGTTTTATGCAAATTGGTTTTTATTCCATAGTTATTTTTCCTATATAATCCATTATTTTAAAATGTATTAATTTTAATATCAACATAAACTGAAATGAGTAAAGAGGCCTGTAATGTGAATATTCATGTATGGAACATAATACGGGGGTTACGTAATTATAGGTCCATGTATGTATTGTATTTCCTGATATATTTATATATGAAATTGCTAATATGTGTGAAAGATATCTACATATGTTTTACTAATAAGAGACATATTCATATATATACAAATATATGCTTTATAGAGCCTAAGTTTGGGGTGGAACAAATGTTCTCACCCTTGTTTGATTATCAGAACCACTTGCAGAGCTTTTTAAAAACCTGAGTCCCTTTTACCCTTGATTTGAATTCAGTACATCCAGAGTGGGTCCTGGTGCTGTGTTTTTAAAACATTGCTTGAATGGTTGTGTTGCTTTGCTTGAGAAGCAGCCCTGTAGTTTGTGTACAGGTAGGAATGAGGAAGGAAGGGTACCAGACAACAGACAGGTAAGACAGTCAAGGGGAAGAGGCCAGGAAAATTTCTCCCAGGAGGGTGGCAGTTTATTGATTTGCTTACGTTAAAATAGTTGAGTCCGCGCTGTATCTTTTTACTTGATTCATTTAATTTACACAAACCAAAGGTCAATAGTAACGATTAATGTCAGAGGGCAGGGTATTATTATTATTTTTAACCCTACTTCTTTTTCAACTACTACATACCTGACCTTGCAGAGGAAATCTTGGAGAGAAAATAGCCACTTTCATACGACGATCCCTTGGTCAATGCACTACTTATTAAACTTTATTTTCCCACTGAAGAAAGAAAATCCTACCTTCAGGGAATAAAATAGAAATTCATTTTCTGACCTCCAAAGATCATAATGCCAAAGGAAAAGCATGCAGTCTCTTTGGGGAGGGAGCTGTTAGGCCAGAGGCAGCTGTCTTGGAAACATACAGAAAGGTGCTATTGGGACAGAGCATAATTTAAAGTAGGTGAGATTGGAAAATAGGGATTTTTCCTTCTCTTTTACATTTTTTTTCTTTTCTTGAACATATACAGTTCTTCAGTTAAGTGGTAGCCTGAGATTAAATATAACATTTATGAAGCTCCTTTCAAAACTCATCCCTGCATATGAATGGACCATTTCCTCCTCTATACCACTGCACTGACTTCTAATTACATGCATCTTTCATGAAAATGTTTATCAGACTGTCTGATATTAAATTGCAAG